>NC_034179.2:68190184-68490184 GCF_002021735.2 Oncorhynchus kisutch
AACATTGGCAATAGAACGGCCTTACTGAAGAGCTCTGTGACTTTCAATGTGGCACCGTCATAGGATGCCACCTTTCCAACAAGTCAGTTTGTCAAATGTCTGCCGTGCTAGAGCTGCCCTGGCCAACTGTAAGTGCTGTTGTTGTGAAGTGGAAACGTCTTGGAGCAACAACGGCTCAGCCACGAAGTGGTAGGCCACACAAGCTCACAGAACGGGACCGCCGAGTGCTGAAACACATAGCGTGTAAAAATGGTCTGTCCTCAGTTGCAACACTCACTACCGAGTTCAAAACTGCCTCTGGAAGCAACGTCAGCACAAAACTATTAGTCTGGAGCTTCATGAAATGGGTTTCCATGGCCGAGCAGCCCCACACAAGCTTAAGATTACCATGCGCAATGCCAAGCGTCGGCTGGAGTGGAGTCAAGCTCACCGCCATTGGACTCTGGAGCAGTGGAGTTCTATGGAGTGATGAATCACACTTCACAATTTGGCAGTCCTATGGACAAATCTGGGTTTGGTGGATGCCAGGTGAACACTACCTATCCCAATGCATAGTGCCAACTGTAAAGTTTGGTGGAGGAGGAATAATGGTGAGGGGCTGTTTTTCTTGGTTCGGACTAGGCCCCGTAGTTCCAGTGTGGGGAAATCTTAACGCTACAGCATACAATGACATTCTAGACGATTCTGTACTTCCAACTTTGTGGCAACAGTTTGGGGAAGGCCCTTTCCTGTTTAAGCATGACAATTCCCCATGCAAAAAGCAAGGTCCATACAGAAGTGATTTTTCGAGATTGGTGTGGAAGAACTTGACTGGCCTGCACAGAGACCTAACCTCAACCTCATCAAACACCTTTAGGATGAATTCGAACTCTGACTGCAAGCCAGGCCCAATCGCCCAAAATCAGTGCCCGACCTCACTAATGCTCTTGTCCCCGCAGCAACGTTCCAACATCTAGTGGAAAGCCTTCCCAGAAGTGTGGAGGCTGTTATAGCAGCAAAGGGGGGACCAACTCCATATTAATGCCCATGATTTTGAAATGAGATGTTTGACGAGCAGGTGTCCACATACCTTTGGTCATGTAGTGTATCTGAAACACGTCTCAAATTACACCTACACATCTCAGTGCATGTTGGCACAAACTGTTGTAATTCGTCTGCCATTGACTCTACTGCTGTATGTGTGAGCCTGAACCATGGCTGTTCAGTATTCTGACCCTTCCTCAATTCCAGAGCAGCTGTGTCTGTGTTTGTCTGTACTGAGCGTGCCCAGACCGTTGTGTTGTGTTCCTCACCTTGCTCTCCTTCAGATGGTCCTCCTCCTTAACGGCTGGGATTATCTTCAGGGTGATGGAGCCCTGAGACTGGGACTGAATGGCAACACACAGAGAGGAGCAGGATGTTAGCTTCACAGAAATACACTTTTAACACAATTTCAACCACTGTATCTTCGCAGCAGAGTTGATACGGCATGTATTGCCAACATAAATCAACGGAAAACAGTGCTGTTGTTGCTAGTGGTCTAAATAATGAGGAAGACATAAAGTATTCTACTCTAGTCTCACCAGAAGCTGACTGATCTCATCAGGTCTTTTGTGAATGATGGAGATGCCATTGACCTCCCGCAGCTCGTCTCCTACATGGACCAGTCCTGGGTGGAGGGGAGGAGGTGGTGAGGGGAGACAACAGGTGAGCTGTAGTAGAGATCTATGCCTGGGTTCCTATTCCCTATATAGTGCACTCCTTTTGACCAGGGCCTATAGAATCTGGTCAAAAGTAGTGGACTGTATAGGGATTAGGGTGCCGTTTGGGTTGCACACCATATCGTGTATCGAGGAGATCTTGCACAGCACTGTATCAGTAGCAGGTGTACTATATCTATCATACTGCTATTAACTGGGATGAGATATGGACAATAGGGCTTGGGAGTGGTGGTATCACTCTCCTCAGTCATGATCTACTGCAGTCACATCATTGAAACCTGACAAAGAGGGATGAGCGATAGGATCAATTCATCTCATCACTGCTCAGAGAGGGAGAGAGGAAGAGAGGACAGAAAGGGAGAGAGGGAGGGAGGGCAGAGAGGGGGAAGGGGAGAGAGGGAGGGAGGGCACAGAGGGAGAGAGGGAGGAAGGGAGGGCAGAGAGGGCAGAGAGGGAGAGAGGGAGGATATGAAGAAACAGACAAGCACATAATGTACTGTACAGAGAAACAAACAGATGGTAATGCCCCTTTTTCTATTGACCCCCCCCCCCCCCCCCCCCCCCACACACACACACACACACCGAACATAATAAAGAAACGCACGTCTCCCTCCCAATGTGCAGGTGGTATTTCCATGGTAACAGCAGCGGTCAGCTCGTTGGAGAGAGTGTGTAATGTGTGATATGTGATTGGCTCTCAGGGGAAAGACAGAACACGGCTTCATACAGCCTGTTAACCACAGAGATCCTTGTCTGTCTGTCTACCACCGTCTCTCTCTCTCTCGCCATGCTGTTGCTTTAATCTCTGCAACATCTCAGAATCATGAGTGGAGGATCCTCCCAGCTGATGCTTCTATACAGGATGTTACCAATAAAATGTATATCCACTGACATGCTTTAGGCTACAGTACACCGCTGCATAGAAGGTCATATGTGTTCAGACTTCTGATTATTTGTCTAAGTTACATCGTCTCGGTTAGCCTTGCCTTCAGACATATTATGTCTGGTAATATTATCTGAGCGGTCCATAGATCTTATTTGACAGACCAACAAAAACTCCCTGTCTTGCCTGCGCAAGTTCCAGAGGAAGGGGATGATGAATCAAGACGTATCAGACAGTATGGGTTAAGACCAGACACAGAGAGGGACAGGATGGGACTGAATCACTCACCACTCCGGTCTGCGGCCCCGCCCCTCATGATGCGGGCCACGATCACAGACCCTGTGGTCTCATCCCGTCTGATGGTGGCCCCCTGGGAACAGAGAGATGATCGTTTCCTCCTCCCAGGATTGTATCCTCATTCTTCCCATCTCTTTTATCTTATTTTATTTGTTTCTTTACGATCAATCAATCAACACAGCACCAGTCCCACTTCCCACTTCCATATATACAGTGGGGAGAAGTATTTGATACACTGCCTATTTTGCAGGTTTTCCTACTTACAAAGCATGTAGAGGTCTGTAATTTTTACTGTGAGAGACGGAATCTAAAACAAAAATCCAGAAAATCACAGTGTAATTTTTAAGTAATTCATTTGCATTTTGTTGCATGACATAAGTATTTGATACATCAGAAAAGCAGAACTTAATATTTGGTACAGAAACCTTTGTTTGCAATTACATAGATCATACGTTTCCTGTAGTTCTTGACCAGGTTTGCACACACTACAGCAGGGATTTTGGCCCACTCCTCCATACAGACCTTCTCCAGATCCTTCAGGTTTTGGTGCTGTCACTGGGCAATATGGACTTTCAGCTCCCTCCAAAGATTTTCTATTGGGTTCAGGTCTGGAGACTGGCTAGGCCACTCCAGGACCTTGAGATGCTTCTTACGGAGCCACTCCTTAATTGCCCTGGCTGTGTGTTTCGGGTCGTTGTCATGCTAGAAGACCCAGCCACGACCCGTCTTCAATGCTCTTACTGAGGGAATGAGGTTGTTGGCCAAGATCTCGCGATACATGGCCCCATCCATCCTCCCCTCAATATGGTGCAGTCGTCCTGTCCCCTTTGCAGTAAAGCATCCCCATAGAATGATGTTTCCACCTTCATGCTTCACTGTTGGGATGGTGTTCTTGGGGTTGTACTCATCCTTCTTCCTCCTCCAAACACGGCGAGTGGAGTTTAGACCAAAAAGCTCTATTTTTGTCTCATCAGACCACATGACCTTCTCCCATTCCTCCTCTGGATCATCCAGATGGTCATTGGCAAACTTCAGACGGGCCTGGACATGCGCTGGCTTGAGCAGCGGGACCTTGCGTGTGCTGCAGGATTTTAATCCATGACGGCGTAGTGTGTAACTAATGGTTTTCTTTGAGACTGTGGTCTCAGCTCTCTTCAGGTCATTGACCAGGTCCTGCCGTGTAGTTCTGGGCTGATCCCTCACCTTCCTCATGATCATTGATGCCCCACGAGGTGAGATCTTGCATGGAGCCCCAGACCGAGGGTGATTGACCGTCATCTTGAACTTCTTCCATTTTCTTATAATTGCTCCAACAATTGTTGCCTTCTCACCAAGCTGCTTGCCTATTGTCCTGTAGCCCATCCCAGCCTTGTGCAGGTCTACCATTTTATCCCTGATGTCCTTACACAGCTCTCTGACTCTTTGCCATTGTGGAGAGGTTGGAGTATACAGATAATGAGTGGTGAACAGGTGGGCTTCTTAAAGAAAAAACTAACAGGTCTGTGAGAGCCGGAATTCTTACTGGTTGGTAGGTGATCAAATACTTATGTCATGCAATAAAATGCAAATTAATTACTTAAAAATCATACAATGTGATTTTCTGGATTTTTGTTTTAGATTCCGTCTCTCACAGTTGAAGTGTACTTATGATAAAAATTACAGACCTCTACATGCTTTGTAAGTAGGAAAACCTGCAAAATCGGCAGTGTATTAAATACTTGTTCTCCCCACTGTATCTCCTCATCCCCTCATCCTCTACCATTTTATCTCTTTCCCCCATCCCCCTGTCATCCTCTCTGTTACAATGGCTCACCAGTGGTTCCTTGTTCTTGACCAGTCTGACGATCTTCACTGACTCCTCCTCCAGCTCGTCCTCGAAGTCGTCAGGCAGCGGTGGCAACACGGGGTCAAAGTTCTTCTGGGCAACCGTGTCATGAACGGACAAAACTGCCTGGTGGCAGATAGCAGAGAGAGAAGGATTAATGTTAGAATTGCAGAACTGCATTCTGGGCAGTGGTGTAAAATACTTAAGTAAAAATACTTTAAAGTACTACTTAAGTAGTACGGGGCGGCAGGGTAGCCTAGTGGTTAGAGCGTTGGACTAATAACCGGAAGGTTGCAAGTTCAAATCCCCGAGCTGACAAGGTACAAATCTGTCATTCTGCCCCTGAACAGGCAGTTAACCCACTGTTCCTAGGCCGTCATTGAAAATAAGAATTTGTTCTTAACTGACTTGCCTGGTTAAATAAAGGTTAAAAAATATTTTTTTTTACGTTTTTGGGGTATCTGTATTTTAATACATTCATAAAGAAAATGATGTACTTTTTACTCCATACATTTTCCCTGACATCCAAAAGTACTCGTTACAGTTTGAATGCTTATCAGGACAGGTAAACTTTCACACACCTATGAAGAGAACCTCCCTGGTCATCCCTACTGCCTCTGATCTAGGGGAGTCACTAAATACATGCTTCGTTTATAAGTTATGTCTGAGTTGGAGTGTGTCCCTGTCTATCTGTAACTTTTTTTTAAACTATAAAATTTGGCCTTCTGCTTTGCTTAATATAAGGAATTTGAAATAATTTACTTTTGATACTTAAGTATATTTAAAACCAAATACTTCTAGACTTTTACTCAAGTAGTATTTTACTGGGTGACTTTCACTTTTACTTGAGTCATTTCCTATTAAGGTATCTTTACTTTTACTCAAGTATGACAACTGGGTACTTCTTCCACCATTGATTCTGAGTATACCAAATATTAGGAATACCTTTGAATACTCAGTGTACATAGAGATTGACATAGATCGAGCTATTCAATACATATTGATGCATGAATAGCCACCCCACCTTCCATAACCAGGTCTCTATGTGTGTATGGGATTTTTGTTTACCTTGAGATGGGGGGACATCAACAGCTGTAGGAGTTCCTTCTCCTCAACACTCATTGGTCCACTCTGCAGCTCCTCTGCCACCTGCCAATCACAACAGAGCTGTCAGTCAGACCATGACCTCTGACCTGGAATAAATCTGTGTGTCCAACAGTGTGGGCTTGGGATATAACTGAAAAATGTAGCAGATATATACTGAAAGTGTAGCAGACTATTAGCAGTAGTAGTCTAGAATAGAATCAACAAATATAGATATATACTGTAGAGTTGTACGGCTGTTGCCTAAAGCAGCAATATACAGTGTGTGCTTGCACACACAAATACACACACAGGAGAATAAGCAGCCAGGAGTTATGGCTCAGCACTTTTCCACTTAACTGGCGTGAGGAGAGAGAGGAGAGGCAGGATGTGGAGAGAGTTTCATTAGCGTTGAGATGAATCAGCACTTTCAGACCACAACACATTACTGTACTGTAACTCTATAAATCCACATACCTTACTACCTGCCTCTACCGCTCCTCTGTCTCAGCAAACACACTGGGACCGACTCTATTGGACGGGTGCTTCACACTTCGGCAGTGTGTGTGGTGTGTGTGCTCCTTGTTTGTGTGTGTGTGTGTGCATGCGTGCGTGCTTTGTTGAACTTACATCCTCAGCCAAAGAGGCGGCGCTGTGAAGGATAGGTGTAGGACTCTGGCGCTCGTACTGTCTCAGCTTCTCATGGATCTGCAACATGTAGTTCAATCACCGGAAAGGTCAGGGAGATCAAACACACACACACACGCACACATACACAAATTTAACAACATAAGTGTACCATAAATTCCATTAACATTGGCATCATTGCCACCCAGCAGGGGCCCAACTTTCACTGGGGATGGGGGGGACATGCCTCCCAAAAATTCTGAATTTGCCTTTTTGCCCCTCTAGTTTTATAATTGGAATGTGACACAAAAAGAGGCCTCGATGTGCTTTAGGACCATGCGGATGCCTCCGAGCGGTCGGGTAGGCTGTTTCGATGGTTTATCCAACTGGATAAAATAAATACTGTATATATATATATATACTGTACCAGTCAAAAGTTTGGACACACCTACTCATTCAGGCTGTTAGCCAGCCTGCCAGCTTAGTGGAGTCTGCCACAAGCACAGTCAGTGTAGTCAGCTCAGCTATCCCCATTGAGACCGTGTCTGTGCCTCGACCTAGGTTGGGCAAAACTAAACATGGCGGTGTTCGCCTTAGCAATCTCACTGGAATAAAGACCTCCTCCACTCCTGCCATTATTGAAAGTGATTGTGATACCTCACATCTCAAAATAGGGCTACTTAATGTTAGATCCCTCACTTTAAAGGCAGTTATAGTCAAAGAACTAAACACTGATCATAATCTTGATGTGATTGGCCTGATTGGCCTTTATTTATTTTTATTTCACCTTTATTTAACCAGGTAAGCTAGTTGAGAACAAGTTCTCGTTTGCAACTGCGACCTGGCCAAGATAAAGCATAGCAGATCGACACATACAACAACACAGAGTTACACATGGAATGAACAAAACAAACAGTCAATAATACAGTAGAAAAGAAATAAAACAAAGTCTTTATACAGTGAGTGCAAATAAGGTCAAATAAGGGAGTTAAGGCAATAAATAGGCCATGGTGGCGAAGTAATTACAATATGGCAATTTAACACTGGAATGGTAGATGTGCAAAAGATGGATGTGCAAGTAGAGATGGAATGAGGTAGATAGATAGGCTGTATACAGATGGGCTATGAACAGGTGCAGTGATCTGTGAGCTGCTCTGACAGCTGGTTCTTAAAGCTAGTGAGGGAGATGGGAATCTCCAGCTTTAGTGATTTTTGCAGTTCGTTCCAGTCAGTGGCAGCAGAGAACTGGAAGGAAAGGTGACCAAAGGAGGAATTGGCTTTGGGGGTCACCAGTGAGATATACCTGCTGGAGCATGTGCTATGAGTGGGTGCTGCTATGGTGACCAGCGAGCTGAGATTGGGTGGGGCTTTACCTAGCAGAGACTTGTAGATAACCTGTAGCCAATGGGTTTGGTGACAGGTATGAAGCCCTCGCTTCATGGCTTAAGCCTGATGAATTTACTGTGTTAAATGAGGCCTCTCCTCCTGGTTACACTAGTGACCATATCCCCCGTGCATCCCGCAAAGGCGGAGGTGTTGCTAACATTTACAATAGCAAATTTCAATTTACCCCAAAAAAATGCAGTTTTCGTCTTTTGAGCTTCTAGTCATGAAATCTATGCAGCCTACTCAATCACTTTTTATAGCTATACTGTTTACAGGCCTCCTGGGCCATATACAGTGTTCCTCACTGAGTTCCCTGAATTCCTATCGGACCTTGTAGTCATAGCAGATAATATTCTAATTTTTGGGGATTTTAATAATCACATGGAAAAGTCCACAGATCCAATCCAAAATGCTTTCGGAGCCATCATCGACTCAGTGGGTTTTGTCCAACATATCTATGGACCTACTCACTGTCCCAGTCATACTCTGGACCTAGTTTTGTCCCATGGAATAAATGTTGTGGATCTTAATGTTTTTCCTCATAATCCTGGACTGTCAGACCACCATTTTATTACATTTGCAATCGCAACAAATAATCTGCTCAGACCCCAACCAAGGAGCATCAAAAGTCGTGCTATAAATTCTCACACAACACAAAGATTTCTTGATGCCCTTCCAGACTCCCACTGCCTACCCAAGGGCGTCAGAGGACAAAAATCAGTTAACCACCTAACTGAGGAACTCAATCTAACCTTGCGCAATACCCTAGATGCAGTTGCACCCCTAAAAACTAAAAACATTTGTCATAAGAAACTAGCTCCCTGGTCTACAGAAAATACCCGAGCTCTGAAGCAAGCTTCCAGAAATTTGAATGGAAATGGCACCACACCAAACTGGAAGTCTTCCGACTAGCTTGGAAAGACAGTACCGTGCAGTATCGAAGAGCCCTCACTGCTGCTCGATCATCCTATTTTTCCAACTTAATTGAGAAAAAGAAGAACAATCCGAAATGTATTTTTGATACTGTCGCAAAGCTAACTAAAAAGCAGCATTCCACAAGTGAAGATGGCTTTCACTTCAGCAGTAAAATAATTTATGAACTTCTTTGAGGAAAAGATCATGATGATTAAAAAGCAAATTATAGACTCCTCTTTAAATCTACGTATTCCTCCAAAGCTCAGTTGTCCTGAGTCTGCACAATTCTGCCAGGACCTAGGATCAAGAGAGACACTCAAGTGTTTTAGTACTATATCTCTTGACACAATGATGAAAATAATCCTTGCCTCTAAACCTTCAAGCTGCATTCCTGTGCTTGGCCCTCCTATGTTGAACATAATAAATGGCTCTCTATCCACCGGATGTGTACCAAACTCACTAAAAGTGGCAGTGATAAAGCCTCTCTTGAAAAAGCCAAACCTTGACCCAGAAAATATAAAAAACTATCGACCTATATCGAATCTTCCATTCCTCTCAAATGTTTTTGAAAAGGCTGTTGCACAGCAACTCACTGCCTTCCTGAAGACAAACAATGTATATGAAATGCTTCAGTCTGGTTTTAGACCCCATCATAGCACTAAGACTGCACTTGTGAAGGTGGTAAATTACCTTTTAATGGCGTCAGACCGAGGCTCTGCATCTGTCCTCGTGCTCCTAGACCTTAGTGCTGCTTTTGATACCATCGATCACCACATTCTTTGGAAGATTGGAAACCCAAATTGGTCTACACGGACAAGTTCTGCCCTGGTTTAGATCTTATCTGTTAGAAAGATATCAGTTTGTCTCTGTGAATGGTTTGTCCTCTGACAAATCAACTGTAAATTTCGGTGTTCCTCAAGGTTCCGTTTTAGGACCACTATTGTTTTCACTATATATTTTACGTCTTGGGGATGTCATTCGAAAACATAATGTTAACTTTCACTGCTATGCGGATGACACACAGCTGTACATTTCGATGAAACATGGTGAAGCCCCAAAATTGCCCTCGCTAGAAGCCTGTGTTTCAGACATAAGGAAGTGGATGGCTGCAAACTTTCTACTTTTAAACTCGGACAAAACAGAGATGCTTGTTTTAGGTCCCAAGAAACAAATAGATCTTCTGTTGAATCTGACAATTAATCTTGATGGTTGTACAGTCGTCTCAAATAAAACTGTGAAGGACCTCGGCATTACTCTGGACCCTAATCTCTCTTTTGACAAACATATCAAGCCTGTTTCAAGAACAGCTTTTTTCCATCTACGTAACATTTCTCCCATAGAGCTCCATTTTTATGGAATGGTCTGCCTACCCATGTGCGAGACGCAGACTCGGTCTCAACCTTTAAGTCTTTACTGAAGACTCATCTCTTCAGTGGGTCATATGATTGAGTGTAGTCTGGCCCAGGAGTGTGAAGGTGAACGGAAAGGCTCTGGAGCAACGAACCGCCCTTGCTGTCTCTGCCTGGCCGGTTCCCCCCTCTCCATTGGGATTCTCTGCCTCTAACCCTATTACAGGGGCTGAGCCACTGGCTTACTGGTGCTCTTTCATGCCGTCCCTAGGAGGGGTGCGTCACTATCCCTCTAGTGGTGTGGGGGCTGTGCTTTGGCAAAGTGGGTGGGGTTATATCCTTCCTGTTTGGCCCTGTCCAGGGGTATCATCGGATGGGGCCACAGTGTCTCCTGACCCCTCCTGTCTCAGCCTCCAGTATTTATGCTGCAGTAGTTTATGTGTCGGGGGGCTAGGGTCAGTCTGTTATATCTGGAGTACTTCCTGTCTTATCCGGTGTCCTGTGTGAATTTAAGTATGCTCTCTCTAATTCTCTCTTTCTCTCTTTCTTTCTCTCTCTCAGAGGACCTGAGCCCTAGGACCATGCCTCAGGACTACCTGGCATGATGACTCCTTGCTCTCCCCAGTCCACCTGGCCGTCAACTGTTCTTCCTGCGGCTATGGAACCCTGACCTGTTCACCGGATGTGCTACCTGTCCCAGACCTGCTGTTTTCAACTCTTCCTAGGTTTTGGCCTTTCTAGGGAGTTTTTCCTAGCCACCATGCTTCTACACCTGCATTGCTTGCTGTTTGGGGTTTTAGGCTGGGTTTCTGTACAGCACTTTGAGAGATCAGCTGATGTACGAAGGGCTGTATAGATTCATTTGATTTGATTTGATGATTCAAGGGTTTTTCTATATTTTGTCTATTTTCTACATTGTAGAATAATAGAGAAGACATCAAAACTATGAAATAACACATATGGAATCACGTACTGACCAAAAAAGTGTTAAACAAATGAAAATATATTTTATATTTGAGATTTTTCAAATTAGCCACCCTTTGCCTTGATGACAGCTTTGCACACTCTTGGCATTCTCTCAGTCAGTTTCATGACGTAGTCACCTGGAATGCATTTCAATTAACATTTCTTTCCTTCTTAATGTGTTTGAGCCAATCAGTTGTGTTATGACAGACGATAGCCCTATTTGGTAAAGACCAAGTCCATATTATGGCAAGAACAGCTCAAATATTCAAAGAGAAACGACAGTCCATCATTACTTTAAGACATGAAGGTCAGTCAATGCAGTCGCAAAAACCATCAAGATGATACTGGCTCTCATGAGGACCGTCACAGGAAAGGAAGACCCAGAGTTAACCGCTGCTGCAGAGAATAAGTTCAAGTAACAGACACATCTCAACATCAACTGTTCAGAGGTTGACTGCGTGAATCAGGCCTTCGTGGTCGAATTGTTGCAACAAAAAAAAGTACTAAAAGTCACCAATAAGAAGAAGAGACTTGCTTGGGCCAAGAAACACGAGCAATGGACATTAGACTGGTGGAAATCTGTCCATTGTTCTGATGAGTCCAAATTTGAGATTTTTGGTTCCAACTGCCGTGCCTTTGTGAGACGTGGAGTAGGTGAACGGACGATCTCTGCATGTGTGGTTGCCGTGAAGCATGGAGGAGGAGGTGGGATGGTGTGGCGGTGCTTTGCTGGTGACACTGTCAGTGATTTATTTAGAATTCAAGGTACATTTAACCAGCATGGCTACCACAGCATTCTGCAGTGATACACCATCACATCTGGTTTGCGCTTAGTGCGACTATTTTTTTCTTCTTCTACAGGACAATGACCTAACACACCTATAGGCTGTCTAAGGGCTATTTGACCAATAGGGAGAGGGATGGAGTGCTGCATCAGATGACCCGGCCTCCACAATCACCCAACCTCAACCCAACTGAGATGGTTTGAGATGAGTTGGACCATAGAGTGAAGGAAAAGCAGCCAACAAGTGCTCAGCATTTGTGGGAACTCCTTCAAGACTGTTGGAAAAGCATTTACCCATGAAGCTGGTTGAGAGAATGCCAAGAGTGCGCAAAGCTGTCATCAAGGCAAATGGTGGCTACCTTGAAGAATCTCAAATATAAAATATATTTTGATTTGTTTAACACTTTTTTGGTTCCTACATGATCCCATGTGTGTTATTTCATAGTTTTGATGTCTTCACTATTATTCTACAATGTAGAAAACAGTTCAAATAAAGAAAAACTCTTGAATGAGTAGGTGTGTTCAAACTTTTGACTGGTACTGTATATATAGTTATGTCCCCCACACTTCTAAAACCAACTTTTTGCCTCTGCCACCCAGTCTTATGTGTACCTTCATGAGGTAGCCCAGGCTCTTCTCACTGAAGACATCTTTGAGGAAGACCATGTCCTCCTTGTGGTTGGCATCAGGACGCAGCTGGGATGTCAACAGGGCCAGAGTCTCGTGCAGGCCTGTGGAGAGGAGGAAGGGTGAAGGAACTGGAATCCGTATTTTTTTACATCCTCAGATCCGACGGAGTAATGTAATATATAATGACAGATACCATTTAGCAGACGCTTTTATCCAAAGAGATTTTCAGTCATGCATGCACACATTTTACGTAGGGGTGGTCCTGGGATGCAGACCCTCTACCCTGGCCAACTAAGCCTGGGATTCAAACCCACTACCCTGGCCAACTAAGCCTGGGATTCAAACCCACTACCCTGGACAACTAAGCCTGGGATTCAAACCCACTACCCTGGCCAACTAAGCCTGGGATTCAAACCCACTACCCTGGCCCACTAAGCCTGGGATTCAAACCCACTACCCTGGCCAACTAAGCCTGGGATTCAAACCCACTACCCTGGCCAACTAAGCCTGGGATTCAAACCCACTACCCTGGCCAACTAAGCCTGCGATTCAAACCCACTACCCTGGCCCACTAAGCCTGGGATTCAAACCCACTACCCTGGCCAACTAAGCCTGGGATTCAAACCCACTACCCTGGCCAACTAAGCCTGGGATTCAAACCCACTACCCTGGCCAACTAAGCCTGGAATTCAAACCCACTTCCCTGGCCAACTAAGCCTGGGATTCAAACCCACTACCCTGGTCAACTAAGCCTGGGATTCAAACCCACTTCCCTGGCCAACTAAGCCTGGGATTCAAACCCACTTCCCTGGCCAACTAAGCCTGGGATTCAAACCCACTTCCCTGGCCAACTAAGCCTGGGATTCAAACCCACTTCCCTGGCCAACTAAGCCTGGGATTCAAACCCACTTCCCTGGCCAACTAAGCCTGCGATTCAAACCCACTTCCCTGGCCAACTAAGCCTGGGATTCGATTTTGATGCATAAAGGTTGCACCTTTTCTGGTGTATTTCATCTTACCTGTGCCTGCTGAGAGGACCGGCATGGCTTCTTTCATGGGTCAGCAAAAAGGTGAGGCCTGGCAAAGAGAAGCAGAGAAAATGGATGAAAAGGAGTCACATACTCCAATTTAGTTCTTCTTCATCTCATACACACTGCGTTTTCCTGAAGAGGATGTCACTGGGAGAAAACTGTTTAAGGGTTTTGCAGGCAGTTTTAGGTGATCCTAAAAGTTCTGCATACTCTAATGATGTGTGTATCTCGGTGTGTGTGTGTGTGTGCGTGTGTGTGTGTGTGTGTGTGTGTGTGTGTGTGTTGTGTGTGTGTGTGTGTGTGTGTGTGTGTGTCTGGAACAGATGTGCTGGGATCTGGAGAGCGGTAGACTAATGGTGCCAGTACATCCTCTATAGACAGGTTCTAGCCTGCGTATTAGACTTCTTATGCAGTAACCAGCCAACGCCTCGCCTCACCTCAGTGTGTGTGTGTGTGTGTGTGTGTGTGTGTGTGTGTGTGTGTGTGTGTGTGTGTGTGTGTGTGTGTGTGTGTGTGTGTGTGTGTGTGTGTGTGTGTGTGTGTGTGTGTGTGTTAATAAGATAGAGATGTAAAGTAGCGTGATACACTCTCAATGCGGGCACCATTCATCACATTGACTGCTAGCACCGTGTCCACTGTGCTGTGGGCTGCAGGGTATTTTGGAATTTTATTAGGATCCCCATTAGCTGTTGCAAAAGCAGCAGCTACACTTCCTGGGGTCCACACAAAACATGAAACATAATACAGAATGACATAATACAGAACATCATTAGACAAGAACAGCTCGAAGACAGAACTACATACATGTTTTTTAAAGGCACACGTAGCCTACATGTCAATGCATACACACCAACTATCTAGGTCAAAGAGGGGAGAGGCGTTGTGCCGTGAGGTGTTGCTTTATCTGTTTTTTGAAACCAGGTTTGCTATTTATTTGAGCAATAGGAGATGGAAGGAAGTTCCATCCAACAATGGCTCTATATAATACTGTACGTTTTCTTGAAATTGTTCTGGATTTGGGGACTGTGAAAAGACCCCTGGTGGCATGTCTGGTGGAATAAGTGTGTGTGTCAGAGATGTGTGTAAGTTGACTATGCGAAACAATTTGGAATTCTCAACATATTAATGTTTCTTATCAAAAGAAGAAGTGATGCAGTCAGTCTCAACTCTTAGTATTTACAGTGGGGCAAAAAAGTATTTAGTCAGCCATCAATTGTACAAGTTCTCCCACTTAAAAAGATGAGAGAGGCCTGTAATTTTCATCATAAGTACACTTCAACTATGACAGACAAAATGAGAGAAAAAAATCCAGAATATCACATTGTAGGATTTTTAATGAATTTATTAGCAAATTATGGTGGAAAATTAAGTATTTGGTCAATAACAAAAGTTTATTCCAATACTTTGTTATATACCCTTTGTTGGCAATGACAGAGGTCAAACGTTTTCTATAAGTCTTCACTAGGTTTTCACTCACTATTGCTGGTATTTTGGCCCATTCCTCCATGCAGATCTCCTCTAGAGCAGTGATGTTTTGGGGCTGTTGCTGGGCAACACGGACTTTCAACTCCCTCCAAAGATTTTCTATGGGGTTGAGCTCTGGAGACTGGCTCGGCCACTCCAGGACCTTGAAATGCTTCTTACGAAGCCACTCCTTCGTTGCCCGGGCGGTGTGTTTGGGATCATTGTCATGCTGAAAGACCCAGCCCTGTTTCATCTTCAATGCCCTTGCTGATGGAAGGAGGTTTTCACTCAAAATCTCACGATACATGGCCCCATTCATTTTTTCCTTTACACGGATCAGTCGTCCTGGTCCCTTTGCAGAAAAACAGCCCCAAAGCATGATGTTTCCACCCACATGCTTCACAGTAGGTATGGTGTTCTTTGGATGCAACTCAGCATTCTTTGTCCTCCAAACATGATGAGTTGAGTTTTTACCAAAAAGTTATATTTTGGTTTCATCTGACCATATGACATTCTCCCAATCTTCTTCTGGATCATCCAAATGCTCTCTAGCAAACTTCAGATGGGCCTGGACATGTACTGGCTTAAGCAGGGGGACACGTCTGGCACTGCATTATTTGAGTCCCTGGCGGCGTAGTGTGTTACTGATGGTAGGCTTTGTTACTTTGGTCCCAGCTCTCTGCAGGTCATTCACTAGGTCCCCCCGTGTGGTTCTGGGATTTTTGCTCACCGTTCTTGTGATCATTTTGACCCCACGGGGTGAAATCTTATGTGGAGCCCCAGATCGAGGGAGATTATCAGTGGTCTTGTATGTCTTCTATTTCCTAATAATTGCTCCCACAGTTGATTTCATCAAACCAAGCTGCTTACCTATTGCAGATTCCGTCTTCCCAGCCCGGTGCAGGTCTACAATTTTGTTTCTGGTGTCCTTTGACAGCTCGTCTTGGCCATAGTGGAGTTTGGAGTGTGACTGTTTGAGGTTGTGGACAGGTGTCTTTTATACTGATAACAAGTTCAAACAGGTGCCCTTAATACAGGTAACGAGTGGAGGACAGAGGAGCCTCTTAAAGAAGAAGTAACAGGTCTGTGAGAGCCAGAAATCTTGCTTGTTTGTAGGTGACCAAATACTTATTTTCCACCATAATTTGCAAATAAATTCATTAAAACTCCTACAATGTGATTTTCTGGATTTTTTTCTCTCATTTTGTCTGTCATAGTTGAAGTGTACCTATGATGAAAATTACAGGCCTCTCTCATCTTTTTAAGTGGGAGAACTTGCACAATTGGTGGCTGACTAAATACTTTTTTGCCCCACTGTATATCAGCCTTCTGATTACAATTAAGAGCAAAATGTGCTGCTCTGTTCTGGGCCAGCTGCAGCTTAACTAGGTACTTCCTTGCAGCACTGGACCACACGACTGGACGAATAATCAATGTTAGCCTAAACCAGAGCCTGCAGAACTTGCTTTTTGGAGTGTGGTGTCAAAAAAGCAGAGCATCTCTTTAGAATGGCTCAACCTATCCCCATCTTTGCGACCATTGAATCTATATGTTTTGACCATGACTGTTTACAATCTAAGGTAACACCAAGTAATTTAGTATCCTCAACTTGTTCAACAGCCACACCATTCATTACCAGATTCAGCTGAGGTCTAGCACTTAAGGAATGATTTGTACCAAATACAATGCTCTTAGTTTTAGAGATGTTCAGGACCAGTTTATCACTGGCCACCCATTCCAAAACAGACTGCAACTCTTTGTTATGGGTTTCGGTGACTTCATTAGCTGTTGTTGCTGATGCGTATATGGCTGAATCATCAGCATACATGGACACACATGCTTTGTTTAATCCCAGTGGCAGGTCATTGGTAAAAATAGAAAAGAGTATAGGGCCTAGAGAGCTGCCCTGAGATACACCACACTTTACATGTTTGACATTAGAGACGCTTCATTAAAGAAAACCCTTTGAGTTCTATTAGATAGATAGCTCTGAATCCACGATATGGCAGAGGTTGAAAAGCCATAGCACTTAAGTTAAGTTTTTTCAACAAAGGTTATGGTCAATAATATCAAAGACTGCACTGAAATCTAACAGTACAGCTCCCACAATCTTCTTATTATCAATTTCTTCAACCAATCATCATTCATTTGTGTCAGTGCAGTACATGTTGAGTGCCCTTCTCTATAAGCATGCTGAAAGTCTGTTGTTAATTTGTTTACAGAGAAATAGCATTGTATTTGGTCAAACAATTTTTTCCAACAGTTTGCTAAGAGCTGGCATCAACCTTATAGGTCTGCTGTTAGAACCAGTAAAGGCTGCTTTACCACTCTTGGGTAGCGGAGACTTTCCTCTAGGCTCAGATGAAAAATATGACAGATAGGAGTGGCTATAGAGTCAACTACAATCCTCAGTAGCTTTCCATCTAAGTTGTCAATGCCAGGAGGTTTGTCATTATTGATTAATAACAATGATTTTTCCAACTCTCCCACACTAACTTTACAAAATTCAAACGTGCACAGCTTTTCTTTCATTATTAGTTTTTTTATACATGAATATAATTGCTCACTGTTTGTCATGGGCATTTCCTGCCTAAGTTTGCCCACTTTGCCAATGAAATAATAATTAAAATAATTGGCAACATCAAATGGTTTTGTGATGAATAAGCCATCTGATTCGATGAAATATGGAGTTGAATTTGTCTGTCTGCCTGTCACACCCTGGCCATAGAGAGGCTTTTTCTTCTCTATTTTGGTTAGGCCAGTGTGTGACCAGGGTGGGCATTCTATGTTCTTTTTTCTATGTTTTTGTATTTCTTTGTTTTTGGCCGTGTATGGTTCTCAATCAGGGACAGCTGTCTGTCTTTGTCTCTGATTGAGAACCATACTTAGGTAGCCTTTTCCCACCTGTGATTTGTGGATTTGTGTGCACCTCGGTTGCGTCACGGTCTTTGCTGTTTACCTGTTTGTTTTTTTGGTTGTTTCACTTTCATTAAAAGATGTGGAACTACATGCACGCTGCGCCTTGGTTGATTTATGACAGGGAGTTTGAGGTTAGCGAGCGTGACACGGCCCATAATGTCATTTAAAGTACTCCAAAGTTTTTTCCATCATTCTTTATATCATTAATTAATTAATTAATTGGCTTCATAATGAAGTTTCTTCTTCTTTTTGTTGAGTTTAGTCACACAATTTCTCAATTTGCAGTAAGTCAGCCAATCAGATGTACAGCCGGACTTATTAGCCACTCCCTTTGCCCCATCTCTTTCAACCATACAGTTTTTCAATTCCGCATCAATCCTTGGAGCCTTAACAGTTCTATGGCGAAGGAAGATTTGTGTGTGTGTGTGTGTGTGTGTGTGTGTGTGTGTGTGTGTGTGAGTGAATCTGTCCTTTCTGCTTCGTCTGTCAACTAACACCAACAACACAACCACATCCATTACACTCAAGTCTGCTGTCATCTGTGGGAGAATCATGACGATATACCCCTTTAAACAGCCATTCCTTCACTGTCAAACTAACAATGAATGCCCATAAAGCTCCCTGGTCTGTTGGCAGGGAGAATTACGGCATGTCCTGGACGAAGCAAAATGCTTATAAAAATGAAATAGACCCCTCAAAATATAACAAATACTACACATACTGTAAATGGAACATTCTCCCAAAACAGATGTTATATTGTCCTTAATTCTTAGATCCTCAATCTGCAATTCTGAGTAAAGTACCCTTTTAGAGAAAAAGGTGCTAAGAAGAACCACCTAGTTCTCCCTAGAACCCTTCATGGTTCTACCTAGATCCTTCTATGAAGGGATCTACCAATAACCATTTTATCATCTAAAGGTTATTCCTAGAACCCTCTATGAAGGGTTCTACCAAGAACCCTTGTATCTTGGGCGGGTTCTTACTAGAACCCTCAATGAATGGTTTCACCAGCCTTCTTCTTGTCATGTCAGTCATTGCATACCTTAGAGAGCTATTTATAACTTGTCTGAAATGCCCAGATCAACTAGCCCATGTCAGTTATTGTTTTTAGCTAGGTTTTTTAGCGCATAGATTTTGTTGCAGTGTTTGAGTTACTCAAATATCACATAAATTCACAGGCCTGCAAGTAACAATGTATAGAATTGCAAGGAAATTTGCTTTAAACCTGCCGAACTGTGCTTGTGCCCATAGAAATAGATGTGGTGCACGCGCATGGAGGGAGTGGGATGTTCCCAAATGCTGGAAGGGGGTCCTAAGTGAAAAGTTTGGGAACCCCTGCCCTAACACAGTGGTGTTAGGAAACTCCTGGTTTACAGGCTACATCAGGCCTGCAAGTAACATTATGCTGGGTTGCAAAGTGATGTTTAATTCCTATGGATATCCAACAAGTGGAGTTTTAAATCACTCACAATCTCTATTCAGAATGGTAGAAAAGATTGAAAACTGAGACTACCTCAATCACCTAAACTGTAAAAGAAAAAAAAACATCTCAGTAATAGGTGCAATAAGTCAGATTGGATTAGTTTAGAGAAATGTATGCTCTTTATCTTTGTGTAGCATAAAATGTATCAATCAATCAATGTACATGCAAACACACATTAAAATAAACCAATTCTGAAAATCACCCTGCAATAGAGCATGCTGGGAAATGTAGAACCCTTCTTGCTTTCCAAAGAATGACCAAAGAACCCTTGTCTTCCAAAAGGGGTTCTTCATATCAAAATGGTTATTTTCCCTCATACAAAAAAAGCACTGATTCCAAAACAGCATCAGCATATTTCTCCCAGCTCCCCCAGCCCTCTCTCTTCCCCCTCTCCTCCTGGTGTAACCCAGGCATACGGTACAATAAGGTACGGTAAGGCAGTAATGTAATGGACAGAGTGCAATCTTACACCAGGCCTTCAATCCCCATCTTCACTCCTCTTTATGCATGCCATCTTTTATCCTGCCTTCATATCACAGACAGCCACCCAGTATACCCCCTCCCTGACTACTGGTTCCCAAATGGCACCCTATTCCTTATATAGTCCACTACTTTTGACCACAGCCCTATGGGCCCTGGGTGAAAGTAGTGCACTATTGGAATAGAGTGCCATTTGAAACGCATAGCTAGACTGTGGGAGGCGTAGTGTCACTGTACTGTAGACTATATTCGATCACTGTTGCCAGCAAGGCCAGTGTTAATAACTTATTATTCGACCATGCTGGTCATTTATGAACATTTGAACATCTTGGCCATGTTCTGTTATAATCTCCACCCGGCACAGCCAGAAGAGGACTGGCCACCCCACATAGCCTGGTTCCTCTCTAGGTTTCTTCCTAGGTTTTGGCCTTTCTAGGGAGTTTTTCCTAGCCACCGTGCTTCTACACCTGCATTGCTTGCTGTTTGGGGTTTTAGGCTGGGTTTCTGTACAGCACTTTGAGATATCAGCTGATGTACGAAGGGCTATATAAATAAATTTGATTTGATTTTGATTTGATTTGAACACTGATGCCACCACTACATCCACAGCTGATTTAATTCTAATTAAATGCTATTGAAATTGAACTAACAGTTTTCAAGGCTTGATTAAACAACAATGACCACTTATGCAAGTGCATCTTACGCATCCAAATTACACCTATTACACCCATCAAAACACAGACACACACACAGACTCAGAAACAATGAAAACAAAGGCAGATCCACTCAGTCGCACTCACACTCACAGATGCCAACCCGAAGGCAATTTGGAAGGCAGGCACTTCAAACAGTGAAACTACAAAGGACTTGACTTGTTCAAGCAAAATACAGAATCCTCAGCATCAATTCAGCCAGCCAGCCAGCCAGCCAGCTAGCCAGAGAGAGAGAGAGGAGAGAGAGAGGAGAGAGTGTGAGAGAGAGAGAGAGAGAGAGAGAGAGAGCAGTAAATATGAGATAAATTTTTGTAAGTGTAATGTTTACTGTTAATATTTGATTGTTAATTTCAATTTTGTTTATTATCTGTTTTACTTGCTTTGACAATGTAAAGATATGTTTCCCATGCCAATAAAGCCCCTTAAATTGAATTGAATTCAGAGAGAGAGGGAGAGAGAGAGAGAGAGAGGGGGCGAGAGAGAGAGGGGACGAGAGAGAGAGAGAGAGAAAGAGAGAAAGAGGGGGGGGGGTGAGAGAGAGGGGACAAGAGAGAGGGGACGAGAGAGAGAGAGAGAGAGAGAGAGGGGACGAGAGAGAGAGAGAGGGAGAAAGAGAGAAAGAGAGGGGGGGGTGAGAGAGAGGGGACGAGAGAGAGGGGATGAGAGAGAGGGAGAGAGGGAGAAAGAGAGAAAGAGAGGGGAGGTGAGAGAGAGGGGACGAGAGAGAGAGAGAGGGAGAAAGGGAGAAAGAGAGGGGGGTGAGAGAGAGGGGACGAGAGAGAGAGAGAGGGGACGAGAGAGAGGGAGAGAGAAACACAACTAACTTAAAGAGATGGAGCTGAAGGAGAAGAGGGGGAAGAAGGAGGAAGGCAGCAGACAAAGTAGATGGAGAGATTGATGGAGATGTTTGACACTCACCTGCGAGGGTGTTGATGCTAAACGTCCGTGTCAAACAACATAAAACAAAGTACAGGGTTGGATAACAATGCATTGCACTGTTCTCTCTCCTGCAAAGGACTGACACATCAACGACCCGCTTTGACATCTCTATTGGCAGAAACTGAGCCTCCACTTGTGGAAACGGATATACAGCATAATACATGTGATGTACAGTGGGGCAAAACAGTATTTAGTCAGCCACCAATTGTGCAAGTTCTCCCACTCAAAAAGATGAGAGAGGCCTGTAATTTTCATCATAGGTACACTTCAACTATGACAGACAAAATGAGAAGGAAAAAAATCCTGAAAATCACATTGTAGGATTTTTAGTGAATTTATTTGCAAATTATGGTGGAAAATAAGTATTTGGTCACCTACAAACAAGCAAGATTTCTGGCTCTCACAGACCTGTAACTTCTTCTTTAAGAGGCTCCTCTGTCCTTCACTCGTTACCTGTATTAATGGCACCTGTTTGAACTATCAGTATAAAAGACACCTGTCCACAACCTCAAACAGTCACACTCCAAACTCCACTATGGCCAAGACCAAAGAGCAGTCAAAGGACACCAGAAACAAAATTGTAGACCTGCACCAGGCTGGGAAGACTGAATCTGCAATAGGTAAGCAGCTTGGTTTGAAGAAATCAACTGTGGGAGCAATTATTAGGAAATGGAAGACATACAAGACCACTGATAATCTCCCTCGATCTGGGGCTCCATGCAAGATCTCACCCCGTGGGGTCAAAATGATCACAAGAACGGTGAGCAAAAATCCCAGAACCACACGGGGGGACCTAGTGAATGACCTGCAGGGAGCTGGGACCAAAGTTACAAAGCCTTCCATCAGTAACACACTACACCGCCAGCGACTCAAATCCTGCAGTGCCAGACGTGTCCCCCTGCTTAAGCCAGTACATGTCCAGGCCCAAGATTGGGAGAAAGTCATATGGTCAGATGAAACCAAAATAGAACCTTTTGGTAAAAACTCAACTCATTGTGATTGGAGGACAAAGAATGCTGAGTTGCATCCATAGAGCACCATACCTACTTTGAGGCATGGGGGTGGAAACATCATGCTTTGGGGCTGTTTTTCTGCAAAGGGACCAGGACGACTGATCCGTGTAAAGGAAAGAATGAATGAGGCCATGTATCGTGAGATTTTGAGTGAAAACCTCCTTCCAACAGCAAGGGCATTGAAGATGAAACGTGGATGGGTCTTTCAGCATGACAATGATCCCAAACACACCGCCCGGGCAACAAAGGAGTGGCTTCGTAAGAAGCATTTCAAGGTCCTGGAGTGGCCTAGCCAGTCTCCAGATCTCAACCCCATAGAAAATCTTTGGAGGGAGTTGAAAGTCCATGTTGCCCAGCAACAGCCCCAAAACATCACTGCTCTAGAGGAGATCTGCATGGAGGAATGGGCCAAAATACCAGTAACAGTGTGTGAAAACCTTGTGAAGACTTACAGAAAACGTTTGACCTCTGTCATTGCCAACAAAGGGTATATAACAAAGTATTGAGATAAACTTTTGTTATTGACCAAATACTTATTTTCCACCATAATTTGCAAATAAATGCATTCATTTTCTCATTTTGTCTGTCATAGTTGAAGTGTACCTATGATGAAACATACAGGCCTCTATCATCTTAAGTGGGAGAACTTGCACAATTGGTGACTGACTAAATACTTTTCTGCCCCACTGTATATAAGCTGTTTGATGTATTTGATGTTTCATAAGGACAAGCTGCATTCAGCTCTGCATGTACAATAACTAGCGGGGTGGGGAGCTCTTCATGTACGGTTTAAGCAGGTACTATAATAGCTCTTTACAGGTGCAGTGTTGTAACCTAGAGTGTATTCTCCTATCAGAGTGTGCTTCAGATCCTTCCTCACCGTGCTGCTGCGATGCTACGTAATTACAGCAGGCTTAACTCCTACTGAGACAGCAACCAGCTCATGAATTATGAACAGAGAGAATGAAACAGTGGGAGAGGGTTGGAGAGATGAGAGAACGAGGAGGTAAAGGGGGGGGGGGGGGGGGGTGATGCCTCTTTCTTGTTCTGTATCTCCTGTGAGAATAGAAACGTCTATTCCCAAGTGCCACGCCACAAGGGTAGTGTAACGATCGTTGTCCTCCTCGGATGAGGAATAGGAAGGATCATAACCAAAACGCAGCGTGGTAAGTGTCCATGTTAATTTTAATAAATAAACTGAACACTGCAATAACCAAAAAAAACAAAAACAAAGCGAGAGCGTGAACGAAACAGTTCTGTAAGGTGAAGCCACACAAAACAAAAAACAACTACCCACAGACACATGTGGGAACAGGCTACCTAAGTATGGTTCTCAATCAGAGACAACGATAGACAGCTGCCTCTGATTGGGAACCATACCAGGCCTAAACACAGAAATACAAAACACAGAACAAAAACATAGAATGCCCACCCCAACTCACACCCTGACCAAACTAAAACAGAGACATAAAAAAGGAACTAAGGTCAGGACGTGACAGGGAGCCATTTTTCACTAAGAAGCTGAAGACAAAAAGAAGAAACATAAACACAATTCTTACTTGGAGACACTAGAATGACAGTTGGTAACAATCTGAAGCAGTGGGCCCTATACTGTCTTGAAAAAGCCCAGCACAAGAGCATTCTTCGAAATATGACAGTTGGCAGCAGTCTTGCTGATGCAGAATACTTAAGCAATAAGGCACGAGGGGGTGTGGTATATGGCCAATATACCACGACTAAGGGCTGTTCTTATGCACCACGCAACGTGGAGTGCATGGATACAGCCCTTGGCCTCCCAATGTGCCGTATTGCCTTTATAAACCGGTTACCAATGTCATTAGAGCAGCAAAAATAAATGTTTCGTCATACCCGTAGTAATCGGTCTGATATACCATGGCTGTCAGCCAATCAGCATTCAGGGCTCTAACCACCCAGTTTATAATCAAGGACAACTCGTGACAAAACCCAGCATGAGAGCTACAACATCAACATTCACTTACATGTATTATACGTGCCTATTACCTACGATGGGTGTGTATCAGTGGACGGGGACCAGAATCAGTGGACGGGGACCAGAATCAGTGGACGGGGACCAGAATCAGTGGATGGGGACCAGAATCAGTGGACAGGGACCAGAATAAGTGGACAGGGACCAGAATCAGTGGACGGGAACCAGAATCAGTGGACGGGGACCAGAATCAGTGGACGGGAACCAGAATCAGTGGACGGGGACCAGAAATAGGGAGATCAAATGTTAATGTCTCGTTTTCTCATGTGCAGAGACTGAGGTTAACAAAGACAGGGTGTGAATGCCTAGTAAATCGAAGCACAAAGACAGCCGAGAGAACGGGAGCTGCGGAGAGAAGAGAGGAAAGATGGGCTCACAGTGCCTCAATGCACTTATCCTGTTCTAAAAAGAACATGTAAAAAAAAACATTACGTCACAAAGATACACAGAAATATGAAGTTAGAAAAACAAAGGGCTTCTAAGACATGCACACAGAGAGACATGCACACAGAAAGACATGCACACACACACAGAGAGACATGCACACAGAAAGACATGCACACACACACAGAGAGACATGCACACAGAAAGACATGCACACACACACAGAGAGACATGCACACAGAGAGACATGCACACAGAAAGACATGCACACACACACAGAGAGACATGCACACAGAAAGACATGCACACACACAGAGAGACATGCACACAGAAAGACATGCACACACACACAGAGAGACATGCACACAGAAAGACATGCACACACACAGAGAGACATGCACACAGAAAGACATGCACACACACAGAGAGACATGCACACAGAAAGACATGCACACACACACACAGAGAGACATGCACACAGAAAGACATGCACACACACACAGAGAGACATGCACACAGAAAGACATGCACACACACAGAGAGAGACATGCACACAGAAAGACATGCACACACACAGAGAGACATGCACACAGAAAGACATGCACACACACACAGAGAGACATGCACACAGAAAGACATGCACACACACAGAGAGACATGCACACAGAAAGACAGCTGAGGACAGGACAGGGAAACACGCACACACACACACAGAGAGACATACACACACACAGCTCCACGCAGGCCCACATGGTGCCTGTATAGGGAATAGGCATCGGTACCTTAGGTCGTGACCAGGCGAAAATGAGGGTGTTGATTAGAGGCCTGAGTAGAGGAGTCTGACAGGCACCGTACTGTCTGACAGGCACCATGCTGTCTGACAGGCCCCGTACTGTGCGACAGGCACCATACTGCTCTACAACCCCATCGCCCCAGACAACAAGACACAGGGGTCATAGGCTAGAATGTGCCTCGGAAGAAACATCAGCAGGAACATTGTCATCATCTTCATCATTTTAACCACCAACCATATCAGAGACTACAATCCATACTATAGCATAGATTATAATGACTCTACTAAATTCGAAGGAATAAAACAGAAGCCACAATACAGGATAGGAGCAGTGTTAGCAGAGGACAAATTGGTAGGGGACCTTCCTAGGTGAATGATAAGTATGAATATATAGCATCTTTACAGCAGTGAGAGGAGCTTGGTCCCTCACTGCACATAACATAATGTTGTCTCTCTGTGTCTGCTGGGAGGATGACATCACCTCCAGTGCAAGTTGAACAGTCCCATTGTGAGGTCATCAGAAAGAGAGAGGCACATCTAAGTAGGACCCGGGGGTGTGATGGAGACAGGAATAGGAGGAGGAGGGGGGCAGAGACAAGCAATGAGGATGGGGATTTCAATTTGAGACAGGTCTGTGGTTTAGGGGCAGGGGACAGGGGACAGGGGACAGGGGACAGGGGCTGGGTTGACAGGGGAAACAGGGTGGGGTGTCAACTGTAATAAAGCTAAGTGATCTATGGTTATAGTGTGCATCCCAAATGGCACCCTATTCCCAATTGGTACACTACTTTTGACCAGTGGGCCTTGGTGAAAAGTAGTGCACTATGTAGGGAATAGGGTGCCATTTGGGACGCAAACATAGACTGACAGAGCTCCTTATTGGCCAAACCAGTCTGAGGGCTTCAGGTATCTACATATCTCACTGTAACTGGGCTGTAGCCATCAAAAGCTAGCTCCTGTCAAATACACTGAAACAAATATTCTAGCAGTATTCTTGCAGTATTCTAGCAGTATTCTAGCAATATTCTAGCAATATTCTAGCAGTATTCTCGCAGTATTCTAGCAGTATTCTCGCAGCACAGTGATACTTCCTGCCAAAAGGATTCAAAGATTCAAAGACACCACATAAACACCACGGCTTCTTATCTAACTCGCCAACGTCATATTTCCATTCCTACTGAGAAATCTTCTCGATAAAATTGGCATTTCTCCTCAAATCAAGTTAAGCTTACACACACAAACACGCTCTTCTGCAAAACTATGAACTCAGCCAATCAGATCCTAATCTCCAGAATGTCCACAGAGACGGCATCTATTAGAGACACCCAGTGGATTACTGCCAATATGGTGATTCATACGTCAATATATTGCCCTTTGGTTTACAGATGTAGATAAGTTGAATGGACATTCTCATTCAGTTAGATGGACCCAAAGATTGAGATCACACAGAACAGGACTCACACAGCATTCCTGCTCAAATATGTACAGTCATATGCCAGTCTCTACGACCCTCCCACAGAACTTCTGTCTCTTTCCAAAACAAACATCTCTCTCTCTCTCTCTCTCTCTCTCTCTCTCTCTCTCTCTCTCTCTCTCTCTCGCTCTCTCCCTCTCTCCCTCTCTCCCTCTCGCTCTCTCACACAGTCCCCAGCCATCCTTCCCTGCTCCCTGGAGTGGTCCTGCCTGACGTCAACAGGTTCAACAGCAGGAGACAATTGCACATGCTCCAGTGGGCCTTGCCTGCCTCGCTGCTATCAACAGACCCAACAACAAACCCAGCCGGGCCCAGCACCATTTATTCCTTCTCTATCAAAGCTGCACCCATAAGAGCCCCTCGGGCAGGCTACTACAGTACAGCCACCGTATGTTACCAGGCCACTTCTTTAGAGTGTTCCGTACTCCTCAACGTATGTTGCTGTTGTTGTTCTAGCGTTGTCACGGCAAAGGGCAGCGATTGCTGAGAGCACAGATTTCCTGGCTATGCTAATGATGTTGGGTGAGAATACAGTATGAGGAGTGACTCAGTGCATTGCTCCAGTGGATATACTGTACATAGACTCTACTGGAAAGAAGCACAGATCTGTGACTTGCATAGCGGGATCATCTTCTTCCGATGACCACCGTTTCCTTATAAAGGCTCAACATTGATGCTTGGTCTGTCCGGTTCTTGGTGTGTCTCACCATTAACGAGATGTATACCAGGTGCAAGTTGTGTGCGTCACCCTGCTTGCTTGCTTCCTCCTGATTCAGCTCATACCAAGGCTCGAACCCGGGACCTCCGCCTTGCAAACACACTTGACCGCCCTTCTGAAGCGTCTTACCAGTCACGCCAAGGGGAAAATCAAGTTATTTGGCAGCGCACTACTTGGTAGTTAGCTTAGACAGGCATCACAAATCTGTGAGGGATGGGTGAGTCAAAACAAATGAGTGGGTTGCCAGTCATCAACACGCCTTATAGTGGCAGGCAAGGTCGTATTGATCTCTTTCTCTCTCTCTCTCTCTTTCTCTCTCTCTCTCTCTCTCTCTCTCTCTCTCTCTCTCTCTCTCTCTCTCTCTCTCTCTCTCTCTCTCTCTCTCTCTTCCTGTCCTCACCTTGCTCTCTGCAGTAGTTAGTGAGACGACTAGAAATGGTACCAGAGTATGGATTGGTATACACCAATAAGTTATTCTGTTATTCTGCCATCCAAGGAAGCGCAGCTGAAACATATCATTGATTATTGAACTGAAGCTGCCTGGAACCACATTACATTGATGTAAAGGGTTGTAAACATGAGAAAGTGCAAATGAATCGTTTCCTCATTAGGAACAAAAAGAGCTCTTTGGCCAAAAGGTCAGCCAACACATTATAAAACAGCATTGGCCACTACTCTAAAAGCAAATGAACAAAACATATCTGTTTTAACAGATTACTGGTTGGAGAAGGAAGTGTCCACGGTTTGGGTCAACACTGTCTGTCCCACTTTTAGGGTCAAATGCTTCCATTCTGAGCCTGTGGGTTTGTATTATACATTTGGTGGGAAGTGACATTTACAAAGCAGGCACCAAATGTTATGTTGCAGGCACCAAATGTTATGTAGCAGGCACCAAACGTTATGTAGCAGGCACCAAACGTAATGTTGCAGGCACCAAATTCTGTAGAGAGGGGCATGATGACTATACCAAATAGCTTCTAACTCAGTATGACAGCACATCAACATTCTACACAACAGTCAGTGAGTGGGTGATGACACGCAGTGCATACAAACTCTAAAATCAGCGAGTGATGACAAACCTACCAACCCCCCCCCCCCCCCCCCCCGCACCCACGTACACCTGTCACCACACTGACTAAGTGATGAACAGCTTCTCACTGACAGCCCTGATCAATAACGAGGTTAGACTGTGTCTTGTCTGAAACCTCTGCTCTACTGGCTACTGGCTGCACAAACGCACAACGAATCCACTGTTACTAAACACCGCTGACAGCAGCGGTTACCATACTTGGACAAGGTCCAAATGTGTCTTTCACACGCAACACACGTTACTCTCACTACCAGCCCCTCAATCTTCCTCTAATCGACATACATTTTACAGTAGCTGGGACATGGACCTTGGCAAACAGCCAAAACCCTGTCTCTTTTGTACAATCACACACACACACAAACATGCACACACACAGACATGCACACACACAGACATGCACACCCACAGACATGCACACACACAGACATGCACACACACAGACATGCACACACATGCGCATAAACTCAAGCGGGCGCGCACACACACACTCACATGCGCATACGCACATGCACGCACGCACGCACACACACACACACACACACACACACACACACACACACACACACAAACACAGGGAGGTGACAACATCAGGAATCTAATTTTGAGAACACAGCAGAAGTAGCAGTGCGGTCCAGGGAATCCAAATATCATTAAGCATGAAGTAATAAGGAGTTAAACCTTCTGTGTTAACATTTCACATCCTCCTTGCTGCATGGTGTCAGTCAAACACACCCCTCCCCTCTCCTCTCCTCTACCACGCACTTAAACATCCACACTGTTCTAATGGCCAGGCAGGCTCACTTGCTGGGAGCTCCCTCTATTTCAGCTTTTCCCTCTCTTCTTCTCCCTCTCTCCATTCTCACTTCCTCTCTCTGCCTGATGCGCCCTCTCTCCCTCTTCCTCCCTCCTTCTGTCATCCTCCGCCCTCTCTCCCTCTTCCTCCCTCCTTCTGTCATCCTCCTCTCTCTGCAGTGCTACGGTGTTCTGCTTTCCTCACGTTGCCGGCAGGCTGGCCGGCAGAGAAGCACCACCGAGCATTTTCCTCTAGCTGACGCTTCACAGAAAGACCAGAAATACAAAACATAAGGAGCAGACATGACAGTAATATACACAGAGATTTCCTTACCGTTCTCTCTGTCCTTCTCTCTCTGTATGTGTCTCTCCTTCCTCACTGCAGCCACACTGTTTCTTTCGCTCTGATTCCTCCTCCAGCTTCTGCGCTCACAAACCTGCTGCTACAGAGTGTCCGCCTCCTCCCCTCTCTCTCTCTTCTCTCTCTCAAATCTCCCCTCCCCTCATGGTCCTCCCTCCCCTCCCCTTTCCCCAGCTCTCTCACTCTACCCATCTCTCTCTCTCTCTCTCTCTCTCATTCTCTCTGTCTACAGCATCAGACTGCTTTGTAGCTGTATTGGAGCTGACAGCTGGGATCTTTATATTGCTATCTGTTATGATATATACAGGGCATACTGTCTATGGTCAGTACCCTCCAGAACAGAGCATCCATTCTCCTCCATTAACCCTCTCCCTCTGTTTTCTCAATCCCTCTCTCCTATCCTCTCCCCTCTGCCCTCCTGGTTAATTGCCTTCACCCGGCTGTCTTTGATACTCGGCGCGTTCTCTCTCTCATTCACGATCAGTCTAGAGGATGAAAAAGAGACGGAGAGAGAGTGCTGTCCCCTCCCCCGCTCCTCCCGTGTCGGTGCTGTGGATGCTGGCTAGGTAGCGGCTGCTTCTCCTTTGTCCGCTAACGTGTAGCTCTCTCACAGAGACACACAGCGTCTGAATAAGGGGTTCCCCCCCTGTATTCTCATGGTAATACAGGAGGGCAAGTGTTGTCTGTGTGCTTTTGTGCCATGTGAGGATTTCTCCCAGGGTCCTCGGGGGTAACAAGTGAGAAGCACAGAGAAACACACCAACACACACAAAGACAGTCATAATTCTCAAATAAAGAAACACATTCTGACATAAACATACCTACACACATCAATAAAGGATAAAGATGTGACAGACAGTCATTCCTCTGTCTTAGTGTTTATATCACGAATGACACAGCCACACTTATTTTTTGTACTAACTATGGTTTATATGCAAGGCAACTGGATTTACTAAAACTCCTTCATGACACAGAATGATATGAAAATGTGTATGTTCTATGTATGTTATGCCTTCGGGCACTGTGACACTGGCACAGACAGACAGGCAGACAGAGACAGAGACAGAGACAGAGACAGAGACAGAGACAGAGACAGAGACAGAGACAGAGACAGAGACAGAGACAGACAGACAGACAGACAGACAGACAGACAGACAGACAGACAGACAGACAGACAGACAGAATGTTGCTGTCGTGACCTGGAATATGTGTGTATATCAGCATCATGACACCCCTGGCCTCTGAGAGGTCACATGGTACAAGGGGCGTCCTCCTCCCTGCCAACCGGCCTCGTTAATTACAATAAAGGTCGTTATGGGTCTCTGGTCTAACTGATTCACAGGCATCTGTTAACCTCATCCTCTCTGGGGAGAAAGGAGGGGCCAATGGAGGGATTTGAGGAGTGTGTGTGTGTGTGTGTGTGTGTGTGTGTGGAGGAGGGGGTCAATAGAAAAAGGGGCATTACCATCTGTTTGTTTCTCTGTACTGTACATTATGTGCTTTTCTGTTTCTTCATATCATCCCTGTCTCCCTCTCTACCTTTCTCAGCCGGCCATCCATTTCACATATAGGTCACAGAGACAGGGTCTGCAATCGACATGTGACACACTGATATCTCCGACTACAAAGACAACATAAGGGAGAAAGACAGAATAATACTACCTATCTTGTGTTGTTTATATGATTCATATCATTCAGGTTAGAATGAGTAGGAAGAATTCAATGTCTCTGGACCACCTGTCACCACATACAGTGCATTCGGAAAGTATTCAGACCCCTTCTCTTTTTCCATATTTTGTTACGTTACAGCCTTATTCTAAAAACGACTTAGTAAAAAATTCCTCTGCAATCTACACACAATACACCATAACGACAAAGTGAAAACTGTTTTTTTTGTGCAAATTTAAAATAAAAAACAGAGCTGGCCGCCCAGCCAAACTGGGGAGAGAAGGGGGAGAAGAGCCTTGGTCAGGGAGGTGACCAAGAACCTGATGGTCACTCTGACAGAGCTCCAGAGTTCCTCTGTGGAGATGGGAGGAACCTTCCAGAAGGACAACCATCTGTGCAGCACTCCACTCAGACCTGTATGGTAGAGTGGCCAGACGGAAGCCACTTCTTAGTAAAAGGCACACGACAGCCTGCTTGGAGTTTGCTAAAAGGCACCTAAAGACTCTCAGACCATGAGAAACAAGATTCCCTGGTCTGATGAAATCAAGATTGAACTCTTTGGTTTGAATGCGAAGCGTCACGCCTGGAGGAAACCTGGCACCATCCCTACGGTGAAGCATGGTGGTGGCAGCATCATGATGTGGGGATGTTTTTCAGCGTCAGGGACTGGGAGACTTGTCAGGATCGAGGGAAAAATTAACAGAGCAAAGTACCAAGAGATCCTTGATGAAAACCTGCTCCAGAGCTCTCAGGACCTCAGACTGGGGCTGAAGGCTCACTTCCAACAGAACAACAAGCCTAGGCACACAGCCATAACAATGCAGGAGTGGCTTTTGGACAAGTGTCTAAATGTCCTTGAGTGGCCCAGCCAGAGCCCAGACTTGGTTGAACATATCTGGAGACCTGAAAATAACTGTGCAGCAATGCTCCCCATCCAACCTGACATAGCTTGAGAGGATCTGCAGAGAAGAATGGGAGAAACTCCCCAAATACAGGTGTGTTAAGCTTGTAACGTCATACTCAAGAAGACTCGAGGCTGTATTCGCTGCCAAAGGTGCTTCAACAAAGTACTGAATAAAGGGTCTGAATACTTATATGAATGTAATATTTCAGTTTTTCTTTTCTACATTTCAAAAAATTTATAAAAAACAGTTTTTGCTTTGTCATTATGTCATAATTATTATTTTTTCAAATCAATATTAGAATAAGGCTGTAACGTAACAAAATATGGAGAAACTCAAGGGGTCTGAATATTTTCGGAATGCTCTGTATACCGTACCGCCTATCAGAATCGAACACAATATCCACAGCCAGCAGCCTCAATCCAATAAGCACATTACATAATGGATTACAACAATTACATAGAAATGATCAGACATTGCATCTATTAACAACAGCTCCTGATAATAACCTTTGAGAGGAGCCACGTCGTGATCTAACCCCTGGATCAGGCGAGAGGGAGTCGTGACACATCCTAGCCTGAAACAGGCCCCCACACTGGGCATGAGTCACTTCCTCACTCGCCCCCCTCTCTCCAAGGACTGGATGACTTACAGACTCAGACAGATACTAAATAAACACACGATAAAAAGACAGAATGCACACAGACTGTGCCACTGCCAAGCATCAGCTTCTTTCAGGAGTTGTACTTGATTCAGTACTGATCTAAGAGGAAATGTATTACACTTAGTCTAAAAATATGATCTCATGAGAATGGATTATTATTGATGACATTATTTGATTTTCAAGTGGGTGTAAAGGGCTTGTTGTTATTATTTGATATGTAATAATAGGAAATGATTCATGGGGAAATCACAGGGCCAAATCAATCTCTCTGGGCTAGCTACATGACTGTGCTGAAATGTCCTGATATTAACTGCCCTCATACTTACTACTTACTACTTACTTCTCTCTCTCTCTCTCTCTCTCTCTCTCTCTCTCTCTCTCTCTCTCTCTCTCTCTCTCTCTCTCTCTCTCTCTCTCTCTCTCTCTCTCTCTCTCTCTCTCTCTCTCTCTCTCTCTCTCTCTCTCTCTCTCTCTCTCTCTCTCTCTCTCTCTCTCTCTCTCTCTCTCTCTCTCTCTCTCTCTCTCTCTCTCTCTCTCTCTCTCTCTCTCTCTCTCTCTCTCTCTCTCTCTCTCTCTCTCTCTCTCTCTCTCTCTCTCTCTCTCTCTCTCTCTCTCTCTCTCTCTCTCTCTCTCTCTCTCTCTCATATATAAATCAGATTGCTGCCGTTTAGTTTGACTGGGGGCTTAATGCCCTTTTAGCCTAATGCCATTCGGCGCCAGGTTCCTCGCTGTTTTCTCTCCCTGTAGCAGCCAGGAGTGTTCCATATGATTGCCTATCTCCTCCCTCCCTACCACTCCCTGCATTAGCTCCTGGCAGACAGCCTTCCAATAACAGTGGAGCACGTTCGAGATTGAAGTTCGAGATTGAAGCTACCAGATAGACAAGTCACTTTGCCAGAGATACTGGACCAGAAGATAGGACGAGCTCAAAGCACCGCAAATTCTGCCCATTTTTTCCAGTAGAACTGATACAGTATTTAAACAACAAACCATAGGAATGAAATGGAATTCATTTTTTGTTGAAGTCAATATTGCAGGGCACATGGAGGGCAAGAAGAACCTCCGGATATGATGAGCGAGGAAATAAACCGATGCTTGACGGATGGATACACGGATGGTTGATTGATCGGCGGGACAAATGACTGAGGAACTGAAAGGAGGGGTATGATTCTCAGTGAGGTGCCTGGCTGAGGGGACCAGGCCATGTTTTGGCAGCTGCCACCCGGGATGCAAGGTTGCTGGGAAATGTTTAATTGTGTTCATAGCAGCAGTTGTGCAGGAGTAGGATACATTAATTTAAGCCAATTACAGCCTGCCTGCTGCCTGTCTGCACCAAACAAAAAGGTGAGGGAGGGAGGAAGGAGAAGAGGGAGGGAGTAGGGAGTGAGGAGAAAGTGGACGGGATCCTAACCTTTAGAGTTTTTCTCAATTGCTAAAACACTAAAACCCATTGGCTGAACAAAGTTCTCAGTTGCCTGGACTCATTTAGCTAATTATGCAGTCTATTGTCAATACCTTAAACCATTTCACATGATCAAACACAATTAGCAGATCTCACTTAGACTTTCCAGCAAAACTCTAAACACATTCTCATTCTCAAAACACATTCTGCACTCTAATGCACATGTCATCCATACTGGTAAACACAAGTGGCAACAATCAAATACAAATAGAGAACATATGTCATTGATTGAACACAACCACTCAAAATGGATTTAACCTGTTTCAAATGATGCGACACAACCAATATAAACCAGTTCAGAGAGCAAACAGGTTGTTGAAGGTGGGAAGGATAAAGTCTGAGAATGGATAGAAGAAACAATGTGAGAGGACGAGGACGAGTGCGTATGCGAGGTGGGTGACGAGGAGGAAGAGGAAGAGGAGGGCAAGAAAGAGGAAGAGGAGGATGAAGAGGAAGAGGAAGACAAAGAGTGGAAATATCTGATGAAATTCGAGCAACAGTATAGAGAAACAGTATAGAGCATGTTCTTGTCCATGGACTGACAATGAGGGGAGCAGGACTTAGAGTACAACCCGATTTTCTGTGTCCACCATAGTAAGGACATTCAGAGAAGAGAACAGGTACAGGATACTACTGTATTTTTGAAATAGCAAATTTACTGTACTACACTATATGCAGCTGTTTCAATAGACCTTTGTAAAGTTAATCACTGTATGTATTGTACTGCATGAATATGTTTTGTAACTGCACAACTACTTTTTGTAGAATTGCAAGGCTGCCACATGCAGGTGGAAGGACAGCTATATTCACTCGGGAGCAAGAGGCCGTTATAGTTGGCATGGTCCTTCAAGATAACGCAATACAACTCAGAGAAATCCAGGAAGGAGTGATACAAGACAACACACACTTCCAGGGAATCGACAGTGTGAGTATTTCCATCGTAACAGGATGCGAATGAAACAAGTATACAGAGTACCTTTTGAGCGCAACTCACCAAGGGTGAAAGAACTGCGAGCTCAGTATATGCAAATCAGTGTACATTCAGAAACATTTACCGTAAAAAGAGGGCCCCCATTCCCACAGCTCTGGCGGGTCAAATGCCTGGGATGTGTAGCACATTGGACAATAATTCAGCTGGATGTACCTATGGGCTGGGATGGGCTGATCTAGGCTAAACAAGCATGAGGAATCTTCCATGTACAGTGCCTTCAGAAAGTTCTCTTTACCCCTTCGACTTATTCCATATTTTTGTTACAGGCTGAATTTGAAAAGAAATCTCACCCGTTTACACACAATACCCTATAATGACAAAATGAAAACATGTTTTTTCAAATGTATTGAAAATGAAATACAGTCTCTAAGAGCTTTGCACACCTGGACTATACAATATTTGACCATTATTCTGTTCTTTCAGCTCTGTAAAGTTGGTTGTTGATCATTGTTAGGCAGCCATGTTCAAGTCTTGTCGTACATTTTCAAGCCTATTTAAGAAAACTGTAACTAGGCCACTCAGGAACATTCAATGTCGTGTTAGTAAGCAACTCCAGTGTATATTTGGCCTCGTGTTTTAGGTTATTGTCCTGTTGAAAGGTGAATTTCTCTCCCAGTGTCTGTTGTAAAGCAGACTGAACCAGCTTTTGGATTTTGCTTGTGCTTAGCTCTATTCCATTTCTTTTTATCCTAAAAAACTCTCGTCCTTTCCGATGACAAGCATACCCATAACATGATGCAGTCACCACCATGCTTCAAAATATGAAGAGTGGTACTCAGTGATGTGTTGGATTTTCTCCAAAAACATTACACTTGGTATTCAGGACATGAATTTCAATGATTTACCACATTTTTTGCAGTTCTACTTTTTGAAAACAGGATGCATGTTTTGGAATATTTTTATTCTGTACAGGCTTTCTTCTTTTCACTCTGTCATTTAGGTTAGTATTGTGGAGTAACTACAATGTTGTTGATCCATCCTCAGTTTTTTCCTATCACAACCATTAAACTATTTATCTGTTTAAAGTCACCATTAGTCTCTTGGTGAAATCCCTGAGTGGCTTCCTTCCTTTCCTGAGTTAGGAAGGATGCTTGTATCTTTGTAGTGACTGAGTGTATTGATACACCATCCAATGTATAGTTAGCCTTCTTTGCGAGGAATTGGAAAACCTCCCTGTTCTTTGTGGTTGAAATGCACTGCTCAACTGAGGGACCTTACAGATAACTAATTGTATGTATGGGGTACAGAGATGAGGTAGTCATTCAAAAATCACGTTAAACATTATCATTGAACACCGTCCATGCAACTTATTACGTGACTTGTTAAGCAGAATGTTTACTACTGAACGTATTTAGGCTTGCCATAGCAAAGGGATTGAACACTTATTGCAGCAAGACATTTCAGCTTTTCATTTTTTATTCATTTGTAAAAAATAAAGAAATATAGATATATAATTATATTTTGACATTATAGGGTATTGTGCGTAGGCCAGTGAAACAAAATTGAAATTGTATCCATTTTAAATTCAGGTGTGTAAATACTTTCAGAAGGTATTGTGCTTTCTCCTATAGGGCCTACTCACGAGAGCTATGGCTGCAGGATTTGTGTGGGTGTAGTTACAGACAGAAGGGTGCTAAAAACCTAAAACGAATGCCAATAGGGATGGACGTTAAGCTGCAGGTCAGAATGATTAACACATGCACACACTCATACACACACACAAACACACACATGCATCACGTACATGCAAGTTGAGATTTATACACCCGCCCCTGATTTCAGTCCCCTATGTGTGGGTTTCTGGGCGTGCTCTGGTGCCCCACTAGTCAAGATTAAGACCGCTCAATGCCAGCTTTACCAGCACCAGTCTGAATCCCTGTTTGCCCTTAGGAGTCGAATCCTCATGTGCTCTTAAGTCCTAATGCCACAATATCATTCTGCTTGCCAAATATTCACAGGCATCCCTCCTCCCACAGCAGGACTTTGGAGACGTCAGACCAGGGCAGCGGGCCGTCCTGGGTGACAACGGCTGTGTCGCAAATGGCACCCTATTCCCTATGGAGACCCTGGTCAGAAATAGTGCATCATGAAGGGAATATAGTGCCTATTGGGATGCAACCTAGGTAGTACAGCCAGTGTAATAAAGGACTGCTAGTTGAAACACTTTGAGCATAACACTAATATGAATGGCTATGTGTAGGGAAGGATCTCCTTCACCCTGCGATCAGTGTGGCGACCCAGTCAGGTTTTTATAGACTGGTGTGAAATGCAATATGTAGGCCTACATCCCTGCTGTGGATGGTACAGTCTGCAGAGTGAAGTCACGTTGAAATTCAGTCCAAATGTATTGCTGAACAAAAAACTGCCGAATTCTTTTCTAGGTAGCGTCTATTAGTTGGAGCCTAAAGCTCACCACAGCAGATGCTGTTTTCACTGTACTTCCTCATTTCCGTGTGAAGAAATGCAAACCATGCCGAATGAACAGAATTTCGAAAACCGAGAAGCATTAATATCAGTGCAGGAAGTTGCTCTGCTCACGTTTGAGTGAATTGCTTGAGCCTTTAAAGGGTGATCCGTCCTCCGTCCCTCTCCCTTCTCTCTATTTTCCCGAATCTGGATCGAGGTGAGTTGCCTCACACCAAATGAGTACAGTATCTGATAGCTTTGCTATGAAATCTCCATGAAAGCACATCTGGCATCTGCAGTGCACTCTTCCTAAACAAGGTCAGAGCTGAGCCTCTACCCTCTGATGAATTTAGTGGAGATTTATTTGGACCAGCAGGATGGGTCAATTCCAACACTGTCCATATGGGCCAAATCCAAATCCACTCCACCTCCCTCTGCTACACACTGTGTTACCATGGATTATCAGCACTAACATAGAGCTCTGTCTTTCCGGCTATGCAATGGGTTGAATTGGATGCAGACATCCTAGGATTTCCTAATTCCTCAAACTTGATTCAAGTGTAGTAGGCAGGGCCCCAAGGGCACTGCACTGCGACTGACTGACCCTGCGCTCCTCTCAACAATGTGTGTCATGTGTTTGTTGGTTGTCTAGGGAAGTTGTTGGGATCAGAGCAAAAAGACTAATTTCCTTCGTCACCTGTGGACAATACACAGATACATCCACTGTGGACAATACACAGATACATCTACTGTGGACAATACACAGATACATCTACTGTGGACAATACACAGATACATCTACTGTGGACAATACACAGATACATCTACTGTGGACAATACACAGATACATCTACTGTGGACAATACACAGATACATCTACTGTGGACAATACACAGATACATCTACTGTGGACAATACACAGATACATCTACTGTGGACAATACACAGATACATCTACTGTGGACAACACACAGATACATCTACTGTGGATAACACACAGATACATCTACTGTGGACAATACACAGATACATCTACTGTGGACAATACACAGATACATCTACTGTGGACAATACACAGATACATCTACTGTGGACAATACACAGATACATCTACTGTGGACAACACACAGATACATCTACTGTGGACAATACAGATACATCTACTGTGGACAATACACAGATACATCCACTGTGGACAACACACAGATACATCCACCAATGTTTATTAACATTTTTCTGCATGATAACATAAGGAAAAGGCACATTGTGTGTTTAAATGTATTTATTTTCATCGCACTTACATTCTCTGCAGTAAGACACTTAATTTACAAAAGTTGTATGTACATTTAGAAAATAGTGCACTGTCTCCATGACACACATACTCACAAATACACACAGACACATGAACGACTTCCAGATACATCATATTTTTGCGGAAACTGTATAGACATCGTAATTGGCACATCCGAGAACAAGCTTTGTCGAGAGCTTTCTTTTGCATAATTTTCCTAATTCTTCAAAAAGACCAATCGAAACAGGCACGTTTGCAGATGCAGACAGCTTCAGCAGGGAAGGTATTAATAACAAAACAATGTAGGCCTACTCCGCTCCAGGCCAGACTAATAGACTGTAGAGTAGGTCTATCAGCTCCAGGCCAGACTAATAGACTGCAGAGTAGGTCTATCAGCTCCAGACAAGACTCAAACAAAATATCCCTTTACTGTATAAACCCCTGAACAAGGGATCCAGCTCCTTCAGCCATTCATACACACAGCTCTCCTCATGAAAACACATTCAATCCTAAAGTATAAAATACTCAAATAAATTTGCTCTCGCTGAGAATGTGTCTATGATTCCCCCCACTCAAACCAATCACATGTAGTGAAACGCAATACATAATTCAGTGCAATTAGCAAGGGATGAATCGCTTTCAAATACTACGTTGATTGTGAGAGCGCAGACACTACAATGCAGAATGACCCATCTTCAATAGAAATCTATCAGTAATCGCTTCAATAAGACATAGAGATACAGGTAACTTAACTAACTGTAACTGATCACTGCAGCTGTGCATAGTCCATCTGTAAATAGCCCACCCAATCTACCTACCTCATCCCCATACTGTTTTTAATGTACTTTTCTGCTCTTTTACACCAGTATCTCTACTTGCACATCATCATCTGCTCATTTATCACCTCAGTGTTAATCTGCTAAATTGTAATTATTCGCTCCTATGGCCTATTTATTGCCTACTTCCTTTTGCACACACTTCATATAGACTTTTTTCTACTGTGTCATCGACTTGTTTATTGTGTTATTGGCTTGTTTATTGTTTATTCCATGTGTAACTCTGTGTCGTTGTCTGTGTCACACTGCTTTGCTTTATCTTGGCCAGGTCACAGTTGTAAATGAGAACTTGTTCTCAACTAGCCTACCTGGTTAAATAAAGGTGAAATGAAAATTAAAAAATAAATTAAATGGACCCGTATACTGTAGAGAGAAAAAAGATGAAAAGCTTGACCGTGAACAATGGCCACACCTACTGGCTATGACAAGCTATATTCAGCTCAGTCTTCATTCAATAAGGCTGCGTTTAAGGCAGTCCAATTCCAACCTTTTTCTTCCCACTAATTGGCCTTTTGACCAATCAGAAATGATTTTCAAAATACCAATTAGTCAGAAAAAAATATAGGATTTTAAACGCAGCCTAATAGACACAAATAAAACATAATATTACTTTTTTTTATTTTTTACAAATCTTGTTCAGAATCCTCTCTTTGTATTGCAGAACAGGATAAAGACTATGATCAGATGAACGGTAACATTTCAAAAGTAAAAACATGAATTTATAGTGTTCACAATCCTCTTTGGTGGTGTCAGTTATTGAAGTGAATCCCTGGGAAGTCAGTGAATGTTTGACCTCAGATCGTTGTGATATCATAAAGCTGATTTTGAGAATGGATTCAAGAAGAACATATTTAAAACCCTGCTGTCAAGTCCCTTGTAGCTGTGCCATTAAACCGTGAATGATTCCAGTCCTTGAAGGACTGTAAACCACGAATTACTACTGATGCCTTACACAGTACATGGCATCTATCCGAACATCCTGATGAAAAAGTATACACAGAGTTCTACATAGTTCAACACAAATACAGTGATAAGATGTACCTATACCCAGAGTTACTAGAAGTCAGTGACTTCTCAATTTGATCTTCAGCCATTTTTGTCCGATACACCCCCCCCATATCTTCCCTGTAGCCTTCCCTCCTCTCTCTAACCCCCCCCCCCCCATATCTTCCCTGTAGCCTCCCCTCCTCTCTCTAACCCCCCCCCATATCTTCCCTGTAGCCTCCCCTCCTCTCTCTAACCCCCCCCCCCCATATTTTCCCTGTAGCCTTCCCTCCTCTCTCTAACCCCCCCCCCCATATCTTCCCTGTAGCCTCCCCTCCTCTCTCTAACCCCCCCCCCCATATCTTCCCTGTAGCCTCCCCTCCTCTCTCTAACCCCCCCCCCCCATATCTTCCCTGTAGCCTCCCCTCCTCTCTCTAACCCCCCCCCCCATATCTTCCCTGTAGCCTTCCCTCCTCTCTCTAACCCCCCCCCCCATATCTTCCCTGTAGCCTCCCCTCCTCTCTCTAACCTCCCCCCCCCCATATCTTCCCTGTAGCCTCCCCTCCTCTCTCTAACCCCCCCCCCCCCATATCTTCCCTGTAGCCCCCCCTCCTCTCTCTAACCCCCCCTCCCCCATATCTTCCCTGTAGCCTCCCCTCCTCTCTCTAACCCCCCCCCCCATATCTTCCCTGTAGCCTCCCCTCCTCTCTCTAACCCATCCTTCTCTCCTCCCAACAGCAAATATTAATAAAGCATCTAAGAGTAGGATTGCTGATCCAGGATCAGGTCTCCCCTTTTTTTAGTCATTATGATTTAAGGCGGCAAAAAAATTATCCTAGATCAGCATTTCTGCTCTGAGACGCTGTGTGGATACGGGCCCTTGCCTCCAGACGTCGCTGAGGTTCTCATACGGGTCTCCTGTCATCTGCAGGTATGAAGTAAGGGTTCTCGTGGCCCTGCACCAGGTAGGAGTAGCGAGACTGGTTCTTCCCCTTGAACGTGTTCATGCTGTCTGAGGTCAGGTCATACGACCCGGTCTGAAACATTGACAGGCGGGAATGTCAGAGATCGTGCTAGACACACACGCAGACGCAGACGCAGACAGACACATGCAGGCACACACACACACACACACACACACATACATGAAATGAAGATGTCAAAACTGAGCCTTCATGAACGTATATGATGGACTATTGTAACCCAGTAAGAGTTACTTTCCTCCTAAACCAAATGGTGGATCACATAAAGGGACTGGAAGCTATTGACTGCGTTCATGAAGTTTCCGTCTTTCCCATCACCAGGTCAAAGGACAGGGTAGATTTAGTCAAATCATCAGCAGAGGTTATAGGCTTTAGTAAGGAGAGGGAAAGAAAAGCATTACTAGACTTAGAACCTTACCTTCTTCCCCCGTTTAGGCAGGATGTGGAATCCCTAAAGCAACACACCGGGAGTCAGGCAAGGAAGGGAGGGAGCACATACATGCTAACTAACTAGCAAACATAAACACTAGCAAACATTAACTCTCCACTACGACAAATACAGTTATGGCACAAAAAAAAGTAAATCAAATATTACATACGATTTTGGCGTGTAATATAAGAGTTAAATAACAAGGAGCAACACAGCATTTAAGGAGACAAAATCTCAAAACTCCTTAAATATGTTACACAAGACAGAGAAGGTCTTTGAGTTAGCCCATTAGGTTTCCAGAGGACAACAGCAGGGAGAGGAAAGCAGACAGGACAATTACAATTTGGGGCAATGTACAAGCAGGAGGTGTATCTTGTAGTAAGTCATGTGGTCAGAAGAACACAGGCTTAATCACAAGTGACTCACCGCTCCGTTGGTGTGGGGTTTCATGTCGACCAGGTGGTGTGTGCTGCCCCCTTCGGTCATCTCCATGGGGGCTGAAGCCCAGTTGGTGCTGGCCCGGGGGATCGGGGTGATGCCCTGGGTGGTGGACCAGGGGCCCTGGAAGTCCTCCACAGGGTACGGGCTGCTGAACTCTGCTGAAGGCTTCTTCACTGACTGCGACCGGTACCTCCGAGACACACAGATAGGACCATGTAAATGCACAGCACTATATCAGTAAGATTCTCTGATGATATACTCTGGTGAGAGAAATAACGCCAATATTTTGTAGGGTCAGTGTAGAGCCAGGGGTGCAGCTAAGACTTGACAGAGTAATGGTTAGAGGAGGGTGGTAGGCCTCTGATGAGGGGCAGTGTGAATGGAGGTTAGGGCTTGGCAGGAGAGGAGAGGAGAGGAGAGGAGAGGAGAGGAGAGGAGAGGAGAGGAGAGGAGAGGAGAGGAGAGGAGAGGACAGAAGAGGAGAGAAAGGACAGAAGAGGAGAGAAGGGAGAGGACTGAGAGGGGAGGAGGGAGAGGAGAGAAGGGAGAGGGGAGAAAGGACAGGAGAGGAGAGAGGGTAGAGGAGAAAAAGGACAGGAGAGGAGAGAAGGGAGAGGACTGAGAGGAGAGGAGAGAAGGTAGAGGAGAAAAGGGAGAGGGGAGAAAGGACAGGAGAGGAGAGAAGGGAGAGGGGAGAAAGGTCAGGAGAGGAGAGAAGGGAGGGGACTGAGAGGAGAGGAGGGAGAGGAGAGAAGGTAGAGGAGAAAAGGGAGAGGGGAGAAAGGACAGGAGAGGAGAGAAGGGAGAGGACTGAGAGGAGAGGAGGGAGAGGAGAGAAGGTAGAGGAGAAAAGGGAGAGGGGAGAAAGGACAGGAGAGGAGAGAAGGGAGAGGGGAGAAAGGTCAGGAGAGGAGAGAAGGGAGGGGACTGAGAGGAGAGGAAGGAGAGAAGGGAGAGGACTGAGAGGAGAGGAGGGAGAGGAGAGAAGGGATAGGAGGGAAAGGAGAGAAGGGAGAGGAGAGAAGGAACAGGAGAGAAGGGAGAGGAGTGGAGGGAGAGGAGGGTGTTATATTCTTACCAGCAGCAATATGCAAACAAGGCCAGCAGCATGATGAGAAGGACTCCCCCCAGTACACAGGCGATGACCACCACTGCCAACAGAGCCGCTACACAGAGAGAGATAGATGAACACACTTCAGATAACCGGGAAATACAAACACCATAGTAACTTTTATCAAATCTCTGGACCCATTTGGTTAGGAAAGAGGAGCTTTAGTGCAACATACAGTCAGTGCAGTTGAATCCAGCGTAGCCAAACGGGCATCTGGAATAGAACAATAATAGCAAACATGATACACATTTCATATCTAACCACAATACATGGTCTTAGGTGACAGTTGTTCCTGGTGCAATTACACAGTGAGGGCACAAGGGGGCGCTAGTAGCTATCTACTTGGTGCGATCTACAATGCTTTAATGCAATATCAAAAGGGGATCTCTGCCAGTCTCAACCAAACAAAAATATATTAAATTAAAATACTCACGGCACACATGTGTCTCCCTCTGACCTTTGACCACTGGGACAGGCTATGGAGAAAGAGGAAACATAGGTGAGAGGCAGCCATTGAATTACATACAGAACCATGTGAATTATCGGATCTCTATGGAGACAGTGATGTCACAGTTTCACAGAGAGGAACTAACATGGGAACACTGTGATCTTAACAGCCACTCTGTGTACTGTAGCTCTGCTATCACAGAAGAGAACAGGTGAAGCTCACCAATGTTTTCTCAATACATTTGCACAATAAAAGCCACATAATAAACCCTTGCTTCTAAGAGAAGTTAATATATGTTGTAAAATCAGTGCAGACAATTTTAGATTTGAGGAACAGCCTACACAGTATGTGTAGTTTAACATGGTGCTGTGGGGAGCAGAGTCATCTATGTTTAGTAGTTCTCCCCATCCCATAACTTCCCCACTGGACAAAACTAATCCAGCCCCTGGCTCGGCAGATAGCGACCATGATTCTTCAACTGGTTTCCAGGGCAACGACCCCTTTGCAGACAAATACATTAAAGAGACATAGTGTGCTATGGGTCAGAGAGGAGAAACGTCTACACAGCACAAGACCCTCTCTCTCTCTAAATTCAATTTAAATTTCAATGTTCAATTTAAGGGCTTTATTGGCATGGGAAACATATGTTAACATTGCCAAAGCAAGTGAACTAGATAATAAACAAAAGTGAAATAAACAATACAAATTTACAGTAAACATTACACTCACAGAAGTTCCAAAAGAATGAAGATATTACATATGCCATATTATGTGCAAATAGTTAAAGTACAAAAGGGAAAATAAATTAACGTAAATATGGGTTGTATTTACAATGGTGTTTGTTCTTCACTTGGTTGCCCTTTTCTTGTGGCAACAGGTCACACATCTTTACATCTTGCTGCTGTGACGGCACACTGTGGTATTTCACCCAGTAGATATGGGAGTTTATCAACATTTGGTTTGTTTGTGAATTCATTGTGTATCTGTGTATTCTGAGGGAAATATGTGTCTCTAATATGGTCATACATTTGGCAGGAGGTTAGGAAGTGCAACTCAGTTTCCACCTCATTTTGTGGGCAGTGAGCACATAGCCTGTCTTCTCTTGAGACACCTTTTCCCAATAGCAAGGCTATGCTCACTGAGTCTGTACATAGTCAAAGCTTTCCTTAATAGTGGATCAGTCACAGTGGTCAGGTATTCTGCCACGGTGTACTCTCTGATAAGGGCCAAATAGTTTGCTCTGTTTTAAATATATATATATATTTCCAGTGTGTCAAGTAATTATCTTTTTGTTTTCTCATGATTTGTTTGGGTCTAATTGTGTTGCTGTCCTGGCACTCTGTGGGGTCTGTTTGTGTTCTCTCTCTCTCTCAATTCAATGGCTTTATTGGCCAAACATGTTAACATTACTGAAGCAAGTGAACTAGATAATAAATAAAAGTGAATTAAACAATAAAAATCTCTCTCTCTATTTCTCTAACACACACACACACACACACACACACACACACACACACACACACACACACACACACACACACACACACACACACACACACACACACACACACACTAATTAAATGAACGCAAATGCATTCTTTTGATGGCAACATTCCCATTTTCCTCACACTGAAGCGAAGCCAAGTGTACTTGACCTTGCTCTGAGTCGGTCTGTGTCTGTCTGTGTCTCCTTTAATCTTTCCCCTCTATCAAATGGAATGTATTCAGCAGCTCCATTATACAGTAGCTAAGCTGTTATCGGGTGTCTCTCTGACATTTCAATGCACTCAGTACGTACAACCACAAAGACTCCACCAAAACACATAATCACCGAATCCTATGGTGAATGACCTTTCAATGAGCATGGAACCATTGGAGACAGGTTTGTACTCACCTGTGCAGCTTTGGTTTGAGTAGAAGCTGTTGATGTAGCCAGCCTTACAGGAGCATCTGGTCACTCCATCTTCTTTGTACTCGCACGTGGTAGAGCGGACATCACACGGTTGGGGGGCCTGATCACATAGGTCAGTGGCTGGGAAAAGGATAGGGACACTATGTAACGGTACTCCATGTTTTATGGGACTTTTTAATAGCTACAGAGTAGGAGAATGTCAGTATATCTGTCTACTGTTGTTTGACATGACATTCTCCTCTGGTATAATAAAGTACCTATCTATCTATTATTTTCTGTGAATAGAACGTCTGGTTAAAGCTCTCAGGTAGTAAGAATCTCCTTCTACACAGGTTGAAGAAGTATTGCACAGTGCCCACCGGTAAATGTAGCTCTTTCCAGTATAGTCCCACAGGTCGTACCACAGGCTTGTATGGCTTTCTCTATAGCGCCATTGGTCGACGTCTGGGTGGCACTGGAGCCTAGTTTAAACACGTTGTTCACGGTTGCGATCACACTGCCTCGCCTGTAGGGTCACAAAGACCATACGTAATCACCATTTTACAAGACAGCTGTGGTCTATGGTCAAACCAATGTCCTGGTCATCACAACAAATCCCACTGGGCACACACTGGTTGAATCAACGTTGTTTCCACGTTATCTCAATGAAAGTACGCTGAACCAACGTGGAAAAGATGTTGACATTACATCTGTGCCCAGTGGGATATACATTGGATAACAACCATTCTTGACAATGTAGCGTAGAGAATCTCACCTAAGCAACACCACATCAGTTTGGCTGTATCCAGACTCGTTTTCCAAGGCTCTTCTCAGCTAAAAAAGAAGATAAGAGAGGATCATTGTCCCACTCTGTAGCTCTGAGAGGACAACACACTAACTACTGGGCTTTGTGACGCAGGGACCTACTGCCTCTGAGATACTGGCTGCTGTTTGCTGAAATATGACTGATGACCGGTTGCTCATTTCATCCTGAAATGCCTGGTTGAGATGCAGGTCTCCAGAGAAGACTTGGGCTGAAAATGAAGGGGGGGGGAGTCAAAAAAAGGAGTCGTCATCAATTCTAATATTTTCATCATCATCCCCACCGCCACCATCCGCATCATCCTCAGCATCAGCACCATCATTGTCTTCATTATAACACCAACAACTAGCACTGACCTTGTACACAGCGGCCCTCTAAGAGGAAGGTCCCAGACACACACTGGCAGGTACCATTGAGACAGATGCTATCATACGGACAGGGAGTGGAGGGACACACTATGGAGATGGGTGGAGGCAGGGATGTGGTAGCAGTGATGGCTGACTCTGGCTGGGTGGTGATTCCACCGGTAGGGGAGGTGGAGGTGTGGAAAGGAGGAAGTGGGCTCTCACTAGTTTTGCTAGTTGGTTGTTCAGAGGTTTCTGTGGGGGAAAAAAAGAAGAAGGAAAGAAGACAAAACAATGATGAAATTAGATAGGAAGTTTCAACATTGATTAACATCTCACAGTGAAGATAATATCTTTGTTTTTAATCAGTTTGCTGCATTATATTTAGTTCTCCTTCAGACACAATCATGTTTACAACATCAGACACGGACAATTCCATTTTAAAACATACCTCCTGTAGGTGTGATGGTGTGTGAGGTGGCAGGGGTGGTGGTGGAGGTGTCTATGGGGGCCTCAGTGCTGCTGCCTGGGGTTTGGGTTGAGACTGGAGAGGGTGGGCTGGAGGAAGAGCCGGAGGTGGGGGGCAAGGCTGGAGTGTCAGCTGTGGTTGTAGAATCGGTAGTCCCCTGTGTTCCAGTGGTTTTGTCTGTATGAGGGCTCCCTGTAATGGTAGCTGTGGGGGTTGAGGACGTGGCGCCATCGGTCACCGGGAGAGAGGTCTCAGGGCCCTTTGTAGTGGAGGAGGGGCGTGTTGAAGACAGGGTACCACCCTCTGTTACTGGGAGAGAGGTCTCAGGGCCCTTTGTAGTGGAGGAGGGGCGTGTTGAAGACAGGGTACCACCCTCTGTTACTGGGAGAGAGGTCTCAGGGCCCTTTGTAGTGGAGGAGGGCGGTGTTGAAGACAGGGTACCACCCTCTGTTACTGGGAGAGAGGTCTCAGGGCCCTTTGTAGTGGAGGAGGGGCGTGTTGAAGACAGGGTACCACCCTCTGTTACTGGGAGAGAGGTCTCAGGGCCCTTTGTAGTGGAGGAGGGGCGTGTTGAAGACAGGGTACCACCCTCTGTTACTGGGAGAGAGGTCTCAGGGCCCTTTGTAGTGGAGGAGGGGCGTGTTGAAGACAGGGTACCACCCTCTGTTACTGGGAGAGAGGTCTCAGGGCCCTTTGTAGTGGAGGAGGGGCGTGTTGAAGACAGAGAGGTCTGACCAGTTGGTGGGATGGTGGACTTTGTGATCCCTGTACCTGTGGTCTTACTGTCTTTGGTACCTGTATTTGTGGTAGCTGTATTGATAGCTGTTGTTTCATGTGTGCCTGGCTCTTTGGTACTGCTGGTTGGGACAATGTCTGGAGTTGTGTTTGAGGTACGGCCTGTCTCCGTGGTGACAGAGGAGAAGGCTCCGGCACGTTCCGTGGTAGACGGAGAGACCCCTGTGGTGGTGGGTGTTGTCATGCCACTGTCTGTAGATTGACTGTCTTTTTCCGTCGACTCAGGGGACGTGACAGTGTACGCTGAGGTCTTGAGGGAGGAAGTCATCTCTGCTGTGCTGACCGACGGGATAGTTCTTGTTTCTGTCACAGTGGTGACGACTGCGCCTGTAGACTCTGTCGTATCAGAAGTTGAGGTCAGGTCTGTCGTAGTAGAGACCTCTTTAGTTTTAGAGACAGCTGCTGTTGTGGGTGAGGTACCATCAGTGCTAGGGTGGACAGTTGAGGGGTCCTGGGTGGTGGTGGCTCGGTCTGTGGTGGCGGAGCTGAGTTCAGTGGAGACTGGGGTCGTTGTTGATAAGAGGGTGGTGGATCTATCTCCTGGGGTCATGGATGTATCTGTGGGCCCAGGACTGCCGTGTGTGCCAGGAGTCTGGGTGTTGGACTCCCCCCCTAAAGAAAAAGACAACACTACAAACATACAGTAAGTCATGAGCTCAGCTTCATGTACCCCAAACACACTTTGCAAAACACCCCAAACCTGCAATACTGAAACAGACCTGTTATGTTAAGGTCAAAGGTTAGGGAGTCAAAGCCTGTGGTCTTAACCAGAAGTCTTAAACCTTGGCCAGTTACTCCTCTGGTGTGCATGTTCCCCCCTATAAACAGGGATGACCGAGACTGATGGGTGAATTTAACTACCAGGTAGAAACAGAATATCTGAGATGTTTGGGCCCTCCAGAAAATAAATGGAATGGCCCTGGTTGACAGCATGCGTTCCAATACCACTTGGGCGATCTGCAAAAGCACAGGAATCTAAACACCAAAAGTGTTCAGTGTTGGAGCTGAGTGGTGAATAGTCATTGCGACATTTGCTTTAGCTTTAGCTGAGCTCACCATTCCGGTTGTGTCACAGAGACGTACAAAGGTGCATCGCGTCATATAAGCGTGACAAAAGACAAGTAGGCGGTCGTCCGCTTGCTGACGTACCTCGAATGCCACTCACTGCATCACGTAATGTCAGTGTGGTGTCTGGTCAAGTTTATTACCAGTCTCTTCAAAGAGGACTCGGCGTCACATTGATCTTAGCGTGTTGTGGTGATGCCTGTCCACGGTGCTGTTAAACCCAATCTGCTCTGGTCTCTATGTGTTTGGCAGCTTCACAGCAGCTTGAGGAGCAGCACACCCAGCAGGAGGCCTTTGATAGAATACTGCCTCGGCCTGTTTACCCCGAGCCGCGGAGCTGGGTCCTCATCTGTATGCGTTGGCTGAATACGCTCAACCTTTCTATTTCCTCCTCCAGCTAGAGCAGAGAGGGAACACACGCACAACAGGGGCCCCATCCCAAATGGCACCTTATTCCCTACATAGTGCACTACTTTTGGCTCTGGTCAATATAGGGTGCCATTTGGGATGCGACTTAGGCAGATGGCAAGCCCTGCGTCGCTCCTACCGTACCAGGCAGCAGAGATGCAGGAGGAAGTAGGGGGGGAAACAAAGACTAATATCTGATTCTGTGTGTGATTGAATTATTTTCCAGGAACACACAGTACACGCCAGAGTGTACATGGCCTCGTGTGACCTAACGGCTCTGTCGCATGGTAACCAAAACCCATTTACAGATGAAAAATTACCAAAGAGCACACACACACCTGTCAAGGCCGAACTTAATGGCCATCCGTATTTGAGATAGAGAACACACTTGTATCCATACAGACTCTTTCACCACATACACGCACAAACACACACAGACACACACCCCTTTACCCACACATACGGTATGAGGGAGTGGGTTGAATAAATACAGAGTTATCTGATATGATGGGTGGTGGACTGAGAGAAAGGCTTTTATGATCAGAGCTGACGTAATATAGATTTGATTGGTTATGATGATAACAAGGCGAGGTGACCGAAACCAGAAAACGTCTCCCGAAACTAGAACAGTGTGGGACCAATGACGCAAAACAGAGATGCAGTTAACAGTACTGTATCAATCTGTTAGTAGCTCGTGTACATTAAGAATGAAAGAAGATAGCCCCGAGGGTTTTAGTTGATTCCGAGAGATTAAACCCAACAAAGACTAATGAGAAAACACTAGATTTAATTATCCCCTTTTACTCACAGTGCAAGAAACAAGAAGTCAACCGTATGTTCTTATAATGAGATTTCTGTCAGTTTTTTATTACCTTTATTTAACTAGGCAAGTCAGTTAAGAACAAATTCTTATTTTCAATGATGACCTAGGAACAGTGGGTTAACTGCCTTGTTACAGGGGCAGAACGACAGATTTGTACCTTATCAGCTGGGGGATTCGAACTTGCAACCTTTCGGTTACTAGCCCAATGCTCTAACCACTAGGCCACCCTTCCGCCACGATGTTAATATGAAGACATAGCTATGAGTAAGAGCCTTCCCCCTTCATACTGTACATTCTGGGTGTATCACCACAGTGTGTCACAGTACACTTTTATCTCTTGGTAACCAAATTAAAACATTCTGCCCATTGGTTAGATTCCTTCGCATAGATTTGCCAGTGGGCCTTGGCGGTGCAGACATGCCTGACAGAATGTGTTGTCTTCAGACCAGCGTCTTAGCAGAAACCGGATAAATACACAATAATGAAGCCTAGCAATGTGGTTGCTAACTAAAACCTGGAAACCTAATCTATGGTCCATTGTACTGGAACAAAAAAAACCACACAGATTCCAAACATAAGAAAGCTCCCTGGCAACCTGAACAAAGAGCAGGCTGAGCATAGATCATCCAGTGTGATCCTGGACAAGGCAGGCCAATAGTCTACCTATCAAAAATGACCAATGCCAAGCGCAAACATTTACAGTAGTGTAATGTGTAAATGGGTGTTAAAGCAGATGGTGGTGACAGAAATCAGGCCCTGCCCCGCAACACAACTACTGGGAAGTCAAAGCCTAATTTAGCATCTACATACAGTAGGCAGTAGCACACTACTTCCTGCTATTCTCCATCCAACACACAGACCTTTCCCTCCGGCAGGCCCATTGGTAGCTCTGAGGTGTGGGTTAAATGCCACTTGATTTTGCACCCTCTAAGTCAGCCTTTCTTAAAGTTGGGGTCACGACCCAAAGTGGGTGGAATTGCAGGGAATTAGCTGTAAAACGTAAATGTTTTTCTCTCTGCCCCATGGCATGATTTGTAGAATTGCAGAAAACATGCTTTAAAACCGTTCAATTTTCTCTACGCCCCATGGCAACATTTGAAATGACTGATCACGAAATGTCTAATTTGGGTTCCAGGCTGGAAAAGTTTAAGAACCCCTGTTCTAAACATCTTGTCACGGCCAGGGTGTGACTAGGGTGGGCATTCTATGTTCAGTTTCTATGTTTTGTATTTCTTTGTTGTTTGGCCTGGTGTGGTTCTCAATCAGAGGCAGCTGTCTATCGTTGTCTCTGATTGAGAACCATACATAGGTAGCTTTTTCCCCCACATGGGTTTTGTGGGTAGTTGTTTTGTGTGTCTACACCAGATAGAACTGTTTCGGTTGTGCCGCTTTGATCATTTCTGTTCTAGTGTTCGGTTATAATAAAAATCATGGACACGTACCACGCTGCACCTTGGTCCTCCCCTTCTTCCACCAACAACCGTTACACATCTGTTGTGACACGAGGTGAGAACAGTTGAGAATAGACTGGATGTCAAATCAACAGACTACGCACTATACAACATTTTCTAAAAACACCAATAGTAAATCTAGCCCCCCCCCCCCCCCCCCCCCCCAATACTGCTGCCATGCAAACAGCCACCATGATATCCAAGGCAACAGAGTGGAAACCGAGGGAGAGGTGAGTATCGGCTGGTGAGTTAAAGCAATGACAGTTATCAGATCACTTCTCTCTCTCACCACTGCAACAATGACAAAACTACAACACAATGGTGTGTGTGTGTGTTTGTGGTTGTGCGTGTTTGTGATGACCTTTCCACAGTTCCCCCACCCCTCTCATTCAAATGCTTCCGTCCTGGAAAAGTTTAACCTCACTTGAAAACAATCACTGACGTCTCATTTAGATCCACATCAGACAGACTGGCTTGGATCACAGAGTCGGCTCTCTACGGCTGGAGTCATTCTGCTATATCCCGACACATGTTGTGCATGATGTGGGTATACCATACACCGAGAGTGTGGCCATGTTGTAAAATTGAAGATCCCTTCCCAGACAGGTCGACATGAACATGAGTAGACATAGCTACTGGGGAGCCTTGACTTCATCCTAAAATACCTACCTGTCACTGGACTCGGGAGGAGGCTCCGGACCCCAGGCAAGAATATCACACCTGACACACACTCACATGCACATATGCAGGCATGCACACACACAGGTTTTCATCAAACGCGCACACAGAGGCTATCCTGTGTCTTACAAAGTCATCTGAGGATTGTGTCCCTCGGTACAATCCTTCCACCACGGCTGATTCAGACTCAGATTCCGAGTGTTTACAGTAATAGTCACATGTACAGGGTTGCAGGTGTGATTGCAGGGTCCAGTGAAGATGTTAGGCTTTGAGTTCCAACATGCAGGACCAAGTGAAATAAAAACAATGAAAACGGTCCTAAAAAAAAAAATCTGAGAAATAGCATTATATACATAAATGACAACTGTGGCAGTGATGAATAAATACATGTACATTGGTGTGGAGGCAGAGTAGACTGTTGAAGGGGTAGAATGACCACAGAGGGAGAAGCATGACCATAGAGGGGGACCAAGTGAAATAAAAAAACTATACAAATTGTACTCAGTCATAATATATATATTAACAACTGCAACATTGATGCTTCTCTGTGTATTATTACTTCAGTAAACACGTCATCATAGTTGCTGTAGTTTCATAAGCAACATAAAACTAAACTGGTGCGGAAATTAAACAACTCGCAAGGGGAAGTTCTGTGTGGGTTTGAAATATCCCTGCCATCAGAGGGGGCTGGTGGGAGGAGCTATAGGAGGACGACTCATTGTAATAGCTGGAATGGACTGAATGGAATGGTATCAAATACATCAAACATACGGAGACCACATGTTAGACTGTTCCAGTAATTCCATTCCAGCCATTACAATGAGCCCTGTCCTCCTATAGCTCCTCCCACCAGCCTCCTCTGACTGCTATTTCCTTTAAAATTCCACTTTTTAACTTTTTTTTTTACATTCTTAAAACAGGACTGGCACGTATTCCAACTACCACTCATTTGAATCTTTATCTTCACTAACGTATTACCAGGAACTACTGCTAATGTTGAACAAAGCATATCAAACCAGAAGAGACACTGTACAGGTAGGGTACAGTATAGATTATGTAGACGGTATATTGCAGGACAGTCAGAAGCCCTCTTTTAGGTATTAACCTAGTGTTACAGCCAGATAATCTCAGGAAGACACAATGAGATAACGGGGTTAAATCAGACCACCCAGGGGTCAAAGGACACCTATAGAACTTCACCATATAGGGGACCACACACTCAGGAAGAGCTCATATTTTTTTGTAAAGTGTATTGAGACGTGAAATGCACTGCAAATAAAACTTGACTTATAACATAGACAAAATTCACATCAAGTCACTGCAACAGTGTATACATTAGTGTCATACAGTGTCACTCCCAGGGTCATACTGCACGTCACACACACAGTGAAGTAAACATTGACAGACTCACAAACAGAATAAAATAAGGCGACAGTCTGTCACCCAGCCACACCCTCAACCTCCCCTTCCCACACAGGAAGAAAAGGGAACAGCATCGAGCGGAGGCTGAGGGACTCGCATGCCACCGCTAAGCAGTGTGGGAGTGTGTCCGTTGCCAGCTGTCAAAGTTCTGATGGCCACACTACAAATCACTGAGGGAGAGAGACAGGGAGAGAGAGAGTGGGGGAGAGAGAGACAGAGAGACAGGGAGAGAGAGAGTGGGGGAGGGAGAGAGAGAGTGGGGGAGAGAGACAGAGAGACAGGGAGAGAGAGAGTGGGGGAGGGAGAGAGAGAGGGGGAGAGAGAGAGAGAGAGAGGGACAGAGAGATGACGCTCATCTGTCATCCCAGCGCCACACTTCACAGGCTTTCTTTTCATGTGGCACAATGGAGCTCCTGTGAACTGCCCCTTTATGAACTCAACCGACTGCCAGATAAACAATTACCTTGCTACCGGTTGCCCCCTCAACCCCCACAGACTCTACTCAGTAATGTACTTCAAGATAATATGTGTCCCAATTTGCATCCTATTCCCTACATAGTGCACTACTACAAATTACACCCTATTCCCTACATAGTGTACTCCCTGCATAGTGCCTCTGGTCAAAAGTAGTGCACTACACAGGGATTAAGGGTGTCATTTGGGACGTAATCCCAGTCTGGAGTCTGCAGATGACAGTGCTCGGGGAGGGAGGAAAGGGTTTAAATAGACAGGAGGAGTCATGGCGGTTCCGGAAACCTGCCTCCAGTAGACACTTTCAGTCACTTGGAGTTTCCACGGAAACATGCCCAGCTTACGGGTGGGGATTAGGGAAGTGCGTTCCTGAAATAGTTTTTATCACATCTACCAGCACTGTGAGAAACACAGACCTGATTACGGAATGCTCACGGAAAAACGGAGAAAGAGAGAAAGAAACAAAGAAAGAAAGAGAGAGAGAGAGAGAGAGAGAAAGAAAGAAATATGGGCCATCGGGTTAGTGACTGACCCCACAGAGACTGATAACAAAAGGATTTTCTAATTAGCGCCATCACAGTAATGTGACGTCCCTTCAGAGTTGATCACTGTAGTCTAGTCTGTCTGTCCATGCAGTTCACTGTTTACAAATGCTAATAGGAATAACAGTTACTGACAGTGCTCACAAATGACATAAACACTCTGAATCGATAGGGGGTGTAATAGCATGTATAACATCTCAGAACATAACATGCAAAATAACAACATGTACATGACATAGGACTAGTAATGTAGGACTTCAGTCCATGCTAATTAGAAGTCCCAAGTACAGGCCTCCGAGCTTCCCCTGGTGTAGTGAGTCTCTCTGCCCTTTGGGCCCCTTTCCATTTCTCTGTTACCACGGCTGCCACATCAAAGCAGGGCAGCCGACGCCAGTTCACCAGAGGTGACCGTATCTCACGGAGATGAGGAGGAGCTTTCATTTTCACCTCTTACAGACCAACCACTGCCATATCCCTGTGTCTGCTATTATCTTTCAATCACTCTCTCCTCTCTCTCACTGAAGAGGTGCCTCATCCGGGTAATAGGCCTTCCTGAAAACCTCGTCCCTCGGATATGGGGGATATAAACCTTCTATTGAACCGCCGTGTTTCTCCGTCCTTCTGCTTAGTCTGGCGTTTGTGAAGCCACTTTGGGTCCTTGAAAAGCGCTGTATAAGTACCATGCATTATTATTATTATTATTAAGGTTGCTGATGCCGCTGCACTCTCTCTGTGACAATGATCCCTCACATAGTAATACAAGCTGCTTGGGGGACAGATTCCCAATTAGTCTAATCAAGCTGAACATGTCCATGGTCAATGGAACGAATGAGAATGGTCCTATCTCCCTGCCTTCATCCAATATCATGAGGGTGAAGTCTGTGCATAGTTGCTCATGGGAAGGTCACTTGTGACAGCGTCTACGGCATCTTACACTCTTCAAATCAACAGGACAATAGACAGGCATTGTCATAACTGGGTAAAGCAGGTAGCCTGGCGGGTAGGAGCGTTGGTCCAGTAACCGAAAGGTTGCAGGTTTGAATCCCTGAGCTGACAAGGTAAAAATCTGTCGTTCTGCCCCTGGGCTAGACAGTTAACCCACAGTTCTCCGGGTGCCAACGATGTGGATGTCGATTGAGGCAGCCCTCCGCTCTCTGATTCAGAGGGGTTGGGTTAAATGAGGAATGAGGTATCCCCTTTCCCTAAAGGTCTTGCATTATTTGTCTGTGAGATTACATCTAAGGAATTAACAGGTTTCCTAATTCCCGAAAGACAATTTCACACTGTTCTCAAATCAAAGTTTATTTGTCGTGTACACATATTAGCAGATGCTAAAGCAGGCGCAGCTAAATGCTTTTGTTCCACGGTCCAACAGTGCAGTAAATGTCTAACAGTACAATACTAATACAGAATTATAAAGTGGGGGGTTAGAGCCCTGAATGCTGATTGGCTGACAGCCATGGTATATCAGACCATATATCACGGGTATGACAACACATTTATTTTTACTGCTCTAATTACGCTGGTAAACAGTTTATAATAGTGATAAGGCACCTCAGGGGTTTGTAGTATATGGCCAATATAACACGGCTACGGGCTGTATTCAGGCACTCCGCGATGCGTCATGCGTATGAACAGCCCTTAGCCGCGGTACATTGGCCATATACCACACCTCCTCGGGCGATATTGCTTAAATAACCGGGATACACCCAGGTTACGGGATGAGCAGAGGCTTGAATGTTGTTTCAGACAGGGTGTGTTTGAGATTGCTCAATTTGTTCACAATGCCTGAAGGAGAAATGTCCTGTTTGGCTAGATGGTAGCTGTACTGGCCATCGTCTGCCTGGGGTAGGGCCTGCTTGACACACACACACACACACATACATCACTCACAGGCACAAAGACACACACACTGACAGAAGAAAGGCAGTCACACAGCTAGAGGGTCTTGTACTGATTTGTCAACACTGGGCCCCACAGCAGGACTCAACACTATGGGTGGCACGGAAGGACACACAGAGCACAGTCCTACTTTCTCTACTAGGGAAAGATCAGAAGATTTAAGTTGCAGTCATTGTTTATTCCCTTGTCTTTTTCTTCATCGTTACCTCAGTTGATTTATTTACATGTTTATCTCCCTTGGTCTCTCTCTCCCTCAGTGACCTCTCTGCCTTCAGCTTGACCCGTGGCTTGCCCTAGTTGTAAGACTTAAGGGGAGGTGAGTTTGTGTGTCTACGTCCCCCTCCCTATATCCTATATCAGCACAGAGGGCTCGTCCAGCCTTTGACTATCTGTAGGTAACAGATGGTTCCCTGGAGCAGCTAGCGCTCCTCGCTCACTGGGCCTCTGCTCTGAGCACATATCATATCCTATTAAAGCTCGGACAGCACATGCTTTCCAATTACAGAGTGAGATTTACAGCCCCTAATCCAACTCAGCGAGAGGGAGGAAAGAGGGGGGGAGAGAGGTGATAAGATGAAAGACAAGATGGAAGAAAGAAAGAAGAAGCAAGAGTGTCAATGAAAAGGGGAGTGCAGGCAGCAAGAGAGAGAGATAGAGAGAGAGAGATTGTGGGTAAAGGCTGGGCGGTATAGTGAGGAGAAAGGAGATACTACCAAACCCGTGTCACACTCACTGTACCCTATTTTATCCTGACCTCGGCATAGTGACCACTTGTTGATATCTGGGCTTCATCACACTTAAAAGGGAGGACTGATGAATGTGTGTGTGTGTGTCTGCTCGCTCTGTCCACCCCATCCATTACCTCCTGTATAGACCCTGCCTGCTCTGCACATATAATATCATGACTAACCACCAAACTATGAAGCTGCCGACATGAAGAATGTATGTGGTCAGAGAGGAAAGAGACAGGGTTAAGAAGGGGAGGAGAAGAGACACTGAACATGCTCTTTCTTATCGGGGACCCATGCTGGACGATGGCGTCCATGGCGCCAGACTCAGAGGAAGAGGTGATCGACCCTCAGGAGGTCCTTCATGTGTATCATTTTACTACACACACACACACACACACACACACACACACACACACTTCTCGTACAAGCCTCCTTCAGTTCAGAGCCAAGCTCTCTCCCTGAGTTACAGAGTCCTTAAACACATAACAAGTGATCGAACTATAAACAGGGACCAGCAAGGACTGAGCCACATGACAGTGGCTCCTCTCAGGGCTCTGATGGTAACTTTTGACCTGAAATATGGCCTTCCCTATAGGGCAGGGATAGGCAACTTTGATGGGGGTGAGGGCCACAAAATCTGAATTCATCATGAGGCACTAGCCTTTTGGGGGCCCTAAGCAATTTTGCCATTGGGCGGAGAGAAGATTTTACAATGTTCTAAAAGTTTCATTCAATTCTACTCATTTTGCAAAGGAATGGTGAAACAAATGAGCAGTTTTACAGCTTATTTCCTGCAATTCTGCACATTTTGCCATAGGGGGAGAGAAATGTTTGCTGTTTTTTAACATGATATCTGAGTGAGAGTGACTAACAAAATCAATGGGGGTCCCCTGGTTGGAAATACGACCATGACATTTTTACCAATCTACATTTTTTTAGCTGACATTGGCTACTTGAGTGACTGTCAGTGACAGACATAACATAAGAGAAAAACTGCTGATGCACAAGCAAATTTCTAAATTGCACCTAGTGTATTCTACTATTTTAACTCGCAACAGTACATTGAGATCCCGACTCGGGTTCTAAAAAATGTTATAATAATTGATCCGTGGGCCAAAAACAGCGGGCACGTGGGCCGCCAGTTCCCCATCCCTGCTATAGTTGGCAACGGGATGAAGCAGCCCCATAGCAGCCCTAATTAAGAGACTGCGACCAATAGAATGAACTTCCGTATAAGGCAGCAGGGCTAAGGAGCAGCATGGCTGAGCCTATAGGCTCATTAAGATTCCACAGTACACTTCACTAGTGTTGCAGGCTAAAAGAGTATAGAAGAGAGAGTACAGAAAGAGCTACACTTCTTTGAATGGTTTAAGATGTGTGTCACAACCTGCCAGAGAGCAGTGGAACCAATGACTCAGTCTTCAGTAAGTCTTGGCTTCTATTTGGAGAGTTTTGGGGAACCCCCTGCTAAGAGTCTAAGATAGCCACTAGTTTTTAAGTATTAGTACTGTACATATGAAAAGAGATCCATCAGAGCCGCCTTAAATAATGGTTTCTTACCTTACATAATAATGGATAGAAAAACACACACTATATATACAAAAGTATGATGACACCCCTTCACATTCGGCTATTTCAGCCACAGCCGTTGATGACAGGTGTATAAAATCGAGCACAGCCATGCAATCTTCATAGACAAACATTGGCAGTTGAATGGCCTTACTGAAGAGCTCAGTGACTTTCAACGTGGCACCATCATAGGATGCCACCTTTCCAACAAATCAGTTAGTCAAATCTCTGCCCTGCTAGAGCTCCCCCGGTCAACTGTAAGTGCTGTTATTGTGAAGTGGAAACATCTAGGAGCAACAACGGCTGAGCCGCGAAGTGGTAGGCCACACAAGCTCACAGAACGGGACTGCCGAGTGCTAAAGCGCATAGCACGTAACAATTGTTTGTCCTCGTTTGCAACACTCACAACCGAATTCGACGAATCTGGGTTTGGCGGATGCCAGGAAAATGCTACCTGTCCCAATGCATAGTGCCAACTGTAAAGTTTGGTGGAAGAGGAATGATGGTCTGGGGCTGTTTGTCATGGTTCAGTCTAGGTCCCTTAGTTCCAGCTACAGCATACAATGACATTCTAGACGATGCTGTGCTTCCAACTTTGTGGCAACAGTTTGGGGAAGGACCTTTCCTGTTTGAGCATGACAATGCCACTGGGCACAAAGCGAGGTCCATACAGAAATCGTTTGTCGAGATCGGTGTGGAAGTACTTGATTGGCCTGCACAGAACCCTGACCTCAACCCCATTGAATACATTTGGGCTGAATTGGAACACCGACTGAGAGCCAGGCCTAATTGCCCAACATCAGTGCCCGACCTCACTAATGCTCTTGTGGCTGAATGGAAGCAAGTCCCCGCAGCAATGTTCCTACATCTAGTGGAAAGCCTTCCCAAAAGAGTGGCGGCTGTTATAGCAGCAAAGGGGGGACCAACTCCATATTAATGCCCATGACTTTGTAATGAGATGTTTGACAAACAGGTGTCCACATACTTTTGGTCATGTAGTGTATTTGAAAATGTAGCTTAAGTGGCTCTGGATCTAGGGTAGGCTAGTGATGGTAAATATAGCCTAGTTTGAGTCTATACACTGCATTACTATCCACTTGGCAGCTTTAATGTTATTACATCGTTATTCCAGTGACATTGCAAACTTATGGGAACAAAAATTTAAACATAGCCTATTGCAATGCATAGGCAAAAATGGGCAACGTTCGGAGATTGATTTAAATACCCCACAGAGCTCTGGATTTTCCTTCTATATCCTACACGAAATGGCACCTGCTTTGAGAAGTGTATTTTGAACAATATTCCACCGAATGATCCATGCGTACATGGGCGTTTCAACAACAAGACATTATCCTAGAAAACATTTAAATCAAGCTTACCTGTGACAACAATCCATAGGAGGATGAAAAGTTGATGACAAAATAATGTCATGTTCACCCTGTGTATAACCGTTCGTCCGTGTTCAGATAATCAAGATGAACAACAACAAGGTTTGTGCCCGGTAACGGTCTTGCTGGAGACGCAGTAACTTATTCCCTTCGTGCCGGACAGTGTCTGCCACAGGTGGGTCTCTCTTTGAGCCCGTTTAGAGGTCTCAGCAGTATTTAATGCTTAGTCCCTCCTCGTGGGCGGGCCCTGCTGCCTCCCTCCAACAAGCTCGGTCACTGACAGTCCCGAGTGTCCTCTCAGGACTCTCAGGGAAAGTAGATAAGGCAAGCGCGCCCAAGACCTAGGCCTGTGGTATTTTGGGCATTGTCTGATGGTGATTAATGTATTAATGCTTTTTTATTACGGTATTTTAACTATTCAACCAACACTCACATTTGGCCAGTGTTGACAAGTAAAACTTCGATGACGACAAATTGGATGACGACTAATGTCCCTATCCCGAAGGAAACGGTTTGATAAATTGAAGCCTGCCACATTTTTCATACAGGACTTGTTTATACAAATGGACAATTAAGCTTTAATAAATACAAAATTGCCTTTACATCTTTAGCTATAACTGTAGGATAACGTTCCCGTTGGGGGGGATTTTATGGCTGTATCTGATCAGATAACATGTCCATCACAACACGTGGCATTTGTTTGCTTCTAGCAATATCAACCCAATTTATGAACATAAATATGGTTCCTGGACCATTACATTTATATGGTTTCAAATATACGTGAATTATCAGTTAAGGCTAAATGTTGAGACATTGTAATATAGCCTACTGAAAGGACACGACACAAAAGGTGCGATCTAGAACCGAAAAGGGTTCTTCGAACTCATTTGAATAATTATTTTTGGTTCCAGGTAGAACCCTTATGGTTACAGGTAGAACCCTTTTGAGTTCCATGTAGGACCTTTTCCACAGAGGGTTCTACATGGAACACAAACGGGTTCTACCTGGAATCAAAAAGGGTTCGCCTATGGGGACAGCCGAAGAACCATTTTGGAACTCATTTTTTTCTGAGTGTACCTAACCTTTTCTCTTATTTAATCAAATTAGCCTGAGCTGTTCTTGCTCTGCGGGTTTTATTGATCTGAAGACGTCAGACATTTGACAGCACAAAAACTGTCTCAAAGGGTAATCTATTCATTAATACGCACATATTTGATCGCGACACCAAACTTTCAGTTGCATCAAATGGTTGTCTCTTATCGTCAGATATTTGAGGAGCGCCAAGGATAACATACCTGTAGGCTAGCCTATGCAGTGTCCCCACTAGATATCAACGACAGATACATCTCGCTTAATTAATGAAAGGCACTCGATGACAGGTATATCTGTCTGACAATGCCATTTTAATCGTTCCTTGGAGTTAAGTGGTTATTACAAGTGAATTGATTGGATTCAATTTAATTTAATGGTTTTGATTGTTTGCGCTGGTGTTAGACAAAATAATCTCCAATCCATTGCCTAATCTCCAATCAAAATCACCAATTGGGCCATTTATACGCAGGCCTAGGCTAGCCTGCGTAAAAATCATATCCAGTCGACTAGTTTTTAAAAACTTCTCAAATTCAACATAACGCTTGTGTTGTGTCTTATAATGAGTTGCACCCTGGTCTCATAGACTAGACGTAAGCGGGGTTTAGGTGGTTTAGGCTTTACAGTGAGTCAAATCGTGGGCACCGTCAGAGTGAACAAGAGACATCGGCATGGCATGCCATGGTGCACTTGACTGGCGGGCCTTGGGGTAATTACGCACGCTTAGATATTCAAACAGATAAAGCAATATTGTGCAACACTCTTTGGTGTTTCTGTCACAGTCAGAGCCGCAAGTATTATCACCGCGCGCATGTAAAGCAGCAATGGAATTCAGTCACTTGGGTGACCTGGCAGAGGTCATGGTTGGTATGAGGTAAACGCATCCAGGTTGATGATACTTCGTGCTTGGAGCGAGATTAACTGAGAATTTCCGATACAGACAAATAGACTGCTGGCGTTTCGTTGGGGTTCTCTCAGTTGCCATCAGTTTTCAGTTGTTTTCTCATCAGACTGTTGCATAATGGTGTTTTTTCTCTCCATTTGATAGCCTACAGGACTTGTTTTCAGATGTATGTTCCACTTCTATTTTCATTGGTGGTTTTATGCAAGCATTTGTCCAGTCAGAAGTTATATATATTCTTTGTGATGAGTCAGCCTGGTCTCATAGACTAGAAGTAACATATTAAACACAAATACGAAATACAGAAATACCGAAAATTAGTATATGTTACATTTGGTATGGTTACATAAGACAGATGGTTACTTAAAGTGGAACTGACAGCATTTTAACCACTTTGCAGATATGACACAAACAACAAAATTAACCGGAAGGTTGCTGGATCTAATCCCTGAGCTGACAAGGTAAAGATCTTGTTTTTGTGAAAATGTTGCATGCTGAATGCCAGGCTTAATGCTATGCTAGGCTATCAATACTGTTACACAAATGCTTGTTTAGCTATGGTTCAAAAGCATATTTTGAAAATCTGAGATGAGTGTTGTTAACAAAAGGCTAAGCTTGAGAGCTAATATATTTATTTCATTTCATTTGCGATTTTCATGAATAGTTAACGTTGCGTTATGCTAATGAGCTTGCGGAGAGAATTACACTCCTGGATACAGGTTTTTTTCGTAGCCAAATGTGATGAACAAAACGGAGCGATTTGTCCTACACAAATAATCTTTTTGGAAAAACTGAACATTTGCTATCTAACTGAGAGTCTCCTCATTGAAAACATCTGAAGTTCTTCAAAGGTAAATGATTTTATTTGAATGCTTTTCTTGTTTTTGTGAAAATGTTGCGTGCTGAATGCCAGGCTTAATGCTATGCTAGGCTATCAATACTGTTACACAAATGCTTGTTTAGCTATGGTTCAAAAGCATATTTTGAAAATCTGAGAGATGACAGTGTTGTTAACAAAAGGCTAAGCTTGAGAGCTAATATATTTATTTAATTTCATTTGCGATTTTCATGAATAGTTAACGTTGCGTTATGGTAATGAGCTTGAGGCTGTATTCACGATCCCGGATCCGGGATGGCTAGAATCAAGAGCGAATATCTGAAAATGCTTGTCAGAAAATATGAAAAAAGGGTGTCATTCTTCCTGGGGGTGTATATGAACAGATTTTTACAAGATTTCAGGTTGCTAAAATGCTGCCACTTCCACTTTAAGGCAAAAATGAAAGTAGGATGGTTGGTTAGGGCTTTCTACGCGTCTCTGTGTGTGGAGTAAAGGTGATCTAGAATTTTTGGTCTACAGCCTATCATGAGGTTCTCTACTTCATTCGAGCAAAATCTAGAGACTTCCTTAGAATTCGTGCACCAGCTGTTGTTTACAAATATACACAGACCACCCCCCCTCATCTTACTGGAGTGTGCTGTTCTATCTAGCAGGTACAGAATATCCCGCCAGCTAAATGTTATCCATGTCGTCATTCAGCCAGATCATACTTTTTAGTATGAACAGCACACTGTTCTGTCATACTTTTTAGTATGAACAGCACACTGTTCTGTCATACTTTTTAGTATGAACAGCACACTGTTCTGTCATACTTTTTAGTATGAACAGCACACTGGTCTGCCATACTTTTTAGTATGAACAGCACACTGTTCTGCCATACTTTTTAGTATGAACAGCACACTGTTCTGCCATACTTTTTAGTATGAACAGCACACTGTTCTGCCATACTTTTTAGTATGAACAGCACACTGTTCTGTCATACTTTTTAGTATGAACAGCACACTGTTCTGTCATACTTTTTAGTATGAACAGCACACTGTTCTGTCATACTTTTTAGTATGAACAGCACACTGTTCTGTCATACTTTTTAGTATGAACAGCACACTGTTCTGTCATACTTTTTAGTATGAACAGCACACTGTTCTGTCATACTTTTTAGTATGAACAGCACACTGTTCTGTCATACTTTTTGGAGAAATGTCCTCGGGTCTGATGAAACAAAAATAGAACTGTTTGGCCATAATGACCATTGTTATGTTTGGAGGAAAAAAGGGGAGGCTTGCAAGCCAAAGAACACCATCCCAACTGTGAAGCACGGGGGTGGCAGCATCATGTTGTGGGGGTGCTTTGCTGTACGAGGGACTGGTGCACTTCACAAAATAGATGACTCATGAGGAAGGAAAATTATGTGGATATATTGAAGCAACATCTCAAGACATCAGTCAGGAAGTTAAAGCTTGGTCACAAATGGGTCTTCCAAATGGACAATGACCCCAAGCATACTTCCAAAGTTGCGGCAAAATGGCTCAAGGACAACAAAGTAAAGGTATTGGAGTGGTCATCACAAAGCCCTGACCTCAAAATCCTATAAAAAATGTGTGGGCAGAACTGAAAAAGCGTGTGCGAGCAAGGAGGCCTACAAACCTGACTCAGTTGCACCAGCTCTGTCAGGAGGAATGGGCCAGAATTCCCCCCATTTATTGTGGGAAACTTGTGGAAGGCTACCCGAAACGTGTTAAACAATTTAAAGGCAATGCTACCGAATAGTAATTGAGTGTATGTAAACTTCTGACCCACTGGGAATGTGATGAAAGAAATAACAGCTGAAATAAATCATTCTCTCTACTATTATTCTGACATTTCTCATTCTTAAAAATAAAGTTGTCCTAACTGACTTAAAACAGGGATTTTTTACAAGGATTAAATGTCAGGAATTGTGAAAAACTGAGTTTAAATGTATTTGGCTAAGGTGTATGTAAACTTTCGACTTCAACTGTACATACCTCAACCAGAAGCCATGGATTACAGGCAACATTCACACTGGTTCAGGACTCTAACCCGGAAGCTTATAAAAGTCCTGCTATGCCCTCCAACAAACCATCAAACAGGCAAAGCGCCAATACAGGACTAAGATTGAATCGTACTACACCGGCTCCAATGCTCATCGGATGTGGCAGAGCCTGCAAACTATTAGACTACAAAGGGAAGCACAGCCATGAGCTGCCCAGTGACACGAGCCTACCAGATGAGCTAAATCACTTCTATGCTCGCTTCGAGGCAAGCAACACTGAGGCATGCATGAGCACATCTCCGGTCTCCGTAGCCGACGTGAGTAAGACATTTTAACAGGTCAACATTCACAAGGCTGCGGGGCCATTACCAGGACGTGTGCTCCAGGCATGTGCTGACCAACTGGCAAGTGTCTTCACTGACCTTTTCAACATGTCCCTGATTGAGTCTGTAATCTCAAATGTTTCAAGCAGACCACCATAATCCCTGTGCCCATGAACACTAAGGTAACCTGCCTAAATGACTATAGACCCGTAGCACTCACATCCGTAGCCATGAATTGATTTGAAAGGCTGGTAATGGTCCTCACAGTAAAATGATTGTACCAAATCTTAATTTTGTCTCCAGAATAGATCTCTGGAAAATATGATTTCTTTGTTTCAGCATCTTGAGAGAATGCAAATGCACTCTTAGGGACCTGTTGTGTAGCCTAAACTTTCTTTCAGCAACACAAAAGCTGACCGTATTTAATTTTCAACCACATAGAATATGCATCCAAGATTAACTGAAATACTATTATAAACATGTTGGATCATTTTTTACAGCTTTTAATATCCTTAAAACCAGTCAAACTGATTGGCCATTTGGAAATCTCCCTGGTCCCTAAACATCCTCACTATGTGAGAGAAGCAGAAATGAAAGAAACAAACTTAACATGCAACAGTTTCATAGAGTTATAGTTCATATAAGTCAATTGAATTAATCAGTCAATTGAAATAAATTCATTAGGCCCTAATCTATGGATTTCACATGACTGGGCAAGGGCACAGCCATGGCTGGGCCTGGGAGGACATAGGCCCTCCCACTTGGGAGCCATGGCCACCCACTGGGGAGCCAGGCCCAGCCAATCAGAATGAGTATTTCTCCACACTTTTTGTGCATGTGGAACATTTCTGGGATCTTTTAATTTCAGCTCATGACATGTGGGACCAACACTTTACATGTTGCGTTTATATTTTTTGTTCAGTATAGATTGTTGAAAATAAATGGATCCTTCTATCAATTTATGACATTCTTGTGAGCAAGGCTTTTAGTATTCTAGACAAGCATCAAATAATGACAAGAGGAGCTGCATGCTAATTATAGACAAGTTGACTTACAAATAGCCTACCAATTGTCGAAAATGATAAGCAGAAAAATATGTAAATGAGTCTTTAAAAAAATAATCCTGCACCGCCTTTCTTTCTGCCGTCCCTGAGTAACGTGCGCAGGTAGCCTACATGAAAACATCACGGTTGTGTTTATACCACATTAAAAGGTAGACTAATACATTGTAAAAGTTCAATGACACATCTTTCCTATTAGGCCCATGGAGATCCTATTAAATTAATAGGGCTTCACATGGGTTCCTGTGTGGCTCAGTTGGTAGAGCACGGCACTTGCAATGCCAGGGCTGTGGGTTTGATTCCCACGGGGGACCAGTACGAACACTACTCTAAGTTGCTCTGAATAAGAGCGTCTGCTAAACATATTCATTGATTAGGCCCATAAAAAAGGGTGTGCAGACATAGGTCCTCGTTCTGGGAATAATTTAACTCTACTTTCACCCTTGTCCATACCAAATGTAACATATCATACTAATTTCAGTGTCCTGGATTTACATTTACTATGTTACAACTACCCAGAAATCCTGGTTGGATGAGTCCCGTTCCATGAACAAGAGAGGCCTCTAATATAGAATATATATGAAGTCTCAAACTGATTGCACAAACCTCCCAGAACAATGCCAATTTTCATTGGATTTTCAAATACGCTTGCCCGTTTTAAAATAAATTGGCTATGTTGAGTTGAAGAACAGAATGTACAATGAAAGCACAGATCTCAAAATGACCCAATCTCAAATGATGTGTAGCCAAGCAACTATAGAGTTAGTAAAACGATTGTAAGTCATGACAAATTATCAAGGAAGTCAGTACTCAGAAATGGGGTCAATAAAATGTACCACTAAGTCATTGTGTTTTCCCAAGGAGTGGACAATAGTTTTTGTAAATGTCTCATACTGAGTTGTTTAAATGTCTCAACTATTCAGGAGTTGTCTATAGCGCAACGAGATCTGGCAACCAGACTATAGGTGAATGCTTCATTGAAAAGATCCAAGATTCAGCAGTTCTGATCATCATGTATCTGGGAGATCTCTGTCAGTTTCAGGACAACAAGGTCAAAGGTCTCAATCTACATTTGGGCAACATGTCCTTGAATCTCCCGTACTGTACCATCCCCAAACCAGCACCAGGCCCAGTCCTGATTGAGGAAGAAGAGCCTGCAGCTCCAGACTGGACAAGCTCAGCTCTGGCCTTTGTCACTTTGAATGGAGTTCAACTTCCTCCATCATTATTGTTTACTACTCAATATCCCCTATATATATGTAGCCTTTCTCCTACACAACCCAGATCCAACTCTGTTGAATTATCCAGTGCTTTCATGAGAAGAGAGAAACAAGCTGATAGTCTAAAAGAGAGAAGAAGAAAAACAGACAGGCCACTCTAGGCTTTCATCAAAACAGTGTTTAGAAGCCAAGGTTAAGTAAGTGCTGACCAGCCAAGAACACCTTGACATTCCACTCAGCACAAACTGGGAGTCAACCCCATTGATTTGAGCTTTAATACAAACAGGTATGTAAACTGTATTTTTTCCTTGTTGCTGCACCCCTATTGGCATTATGGGTTTCTTCCTGTACATTTCATTTATGACAGGAAATGTGCAATGCGACTGCTTCCACGTATCAGATTGGTCAACAAGGTGGGAGTATGAAGGGATGACACTGACTAAGCCACGTATCACATCTGATGTATCATACACAATTCATCCAAACACCCTCACACCTGACACAACTAACACAGACATACGGTAACATGAGTCAATGTCAAACCACTGGTAAATGAACAAGGCACTCCTTCACGGAGATATAAAGTAGAAAGCTTTTCTCAAAGTTGGCTGCATATTCTTTCATGAGGGTGTAACGAAAGACAAACACACAGGCCAATACGGCATGGCAACATCTACACAGATATGAAATTGACTACGTCACTGCTAAACACTGGTTTCGATTAAGAATTCAATGGCCAGAAGTAGGTCATTCACTCAGGTCATAGAAATCCATAGAAACTTACTCTAAATATGTAGCCTAATCAAAGGTCAATTATCAAACACATATTCCTATATGTAAATGCATAGAAAACACATATGGGCCTCCCGCATATTGCAGTGGTGTGCTAGCTGTGCCACTAGAGATTCTGGGTTTGAGTCCAGGCTCTGTCGCAGCCGGCCGCAACCGAGAGACCCATGGGGCGGCGCACAATTGACCCAGCGTCGTCCGGGTTAGGGGAGGGTTTGGCTGGCAGGGATGTCCTTGTCCCATCACGCACTAGCGACTCCTGTGGCAGGCCGGGCACAGTGCATGCTGACACGATTGCCAGGTGTACGGTGTTTTCTCCGACACATTGGTGCGGCTGGCTTCCGGGTTAAGTGGGCATTGCGTTAAGAAGCAGTGCGGCTTGGCTGAGTTGTGTCTCAGAGGACGCACGGCTCTCGACCTTCACCTCTCCCAAGTCCGTACGGGAGTTGCAGCGATGAGACAAGACTGTAACTACCATTTCGATACCACAAAAAAGGGGTAAAAAATAATCTGCACATACTCCTACATGTAAATGCAGAGAAATGGAATACATGGCAATGTTGTCTGACTAACCTGGGGAAGCACTTTAATTCCTCAAACAGTGTCTGAAGAGGAACTGACAAGGTGTCAACTCACCAGTGCATAACCATGGGAGAGTGCAGCACGCTTTTGAAAGTAGGCATCCTCTCTTGGGAACCTAACAACGCCAACATGATTGCTATTTTGACTCATAACCCGCCCGTTTAGGGTCATGAAAGATTGTGTGGATCAATAAAATCAAATAAAACCATAAAATGTATAGCCTAATTATATCTATAGGCTACATTTAGAGTTTTATTGTATTATTTTTAGGCTATCTGGCATTAGGGCTGTTATAAAAAGGCTCTGCATGGTCAATCTGACATTTGCAGTGGCAGTACGGTATTTACCGTGATGCAGCCTATGCATTAAGAGCCAATTTATGCCCGATCCGAAAATGCGGATGGAGACTGTATGGAGGCACGCAGAGGCCAAATTGAGCTCTGCACCGCATTGCTGTGCGCCTCCTAAACTTTGTAACAAAGCTGAGCGCTCTGTATAGCTACGCATTGACGTGATCGGTAGGTTGACGGTAGGTGGAGGCAGGAGGTCCTATATAAGGTCCTATATAAACGTCCTTCACAACAGCACTGCGACGGGCCAGAAGTATGAATGCCCTTACTTCTGCAGCACCTTTAAAGGAGAGTTTGTGTTTATACAGGACATCATGTGAATGCGGAGCTATACAAAGCCCTCCGCATGGTTACACATTTTGGGAGGCGCACAGTGATGCAGTACGAAGCTCAATTTGGCCTCTGCGTGCCTTGCATCTTGAGAATGCAAATGCACAATTAGTACCTTTACCCCCATCTTGACCAGTATCATAAAAGCTGATATTTCAACCACTTAAAATAAAGCCTAATTGAAATATCAGATATGTCGGGTCATTTTTCATAGCTCTCTATTTCCGTACAACTGGTCAAACTGATGTCATTTGGGGGAGCATTTTCTCCCCAGTGCCTAAATGTCTTTGCTTCATGGAAGAAGCAGAGATGTCATTGAGAACTTTACCGATGTCGATTAGGTTGAAGCATTCATTCTATCGATTTCTGAAATTCTGGTGAGCAAGGGTTTATTTAGTTTTCATGGGCAACTTAAAACAATATAAAACATTAAGCCTTTTCCACTGAAGGTGAAAGCCATGATCCCTTATTGATGTCACTTGTTAAATCCACTTCAAACCAGTGCAGATGAAGGGGAGACAGGTTGAAGGGAGACAAAAGATAAGTGCCTTTGAACAGGGTATGGTAGTAGGTACCAGGCGCACCGGTTTGTGTCGAGAACTGCAAAGCTTCTGGGTTCACGCTCAACAGTTTCCTGTGTGTATCAAGAGTGGTCCACCACCCAAAAGATCCAGCCAACTCGAAAGCATTGGAGACATGGGCCAGCTTCCGACACATTGTGAGTCCAATTCCCAAAGAATTGAGGCTGTTCTGAGGGCAACGGGGGGGGGGGGGGGGGGTTCAACTCAATATTAGGAAAGTGTCCTCAATGTTTTGTACACTCACTGTATAATGAGAGGCTGCATGTAATCTAATTATAGACAGTTGACTGAGAAATCGATAGATCCTTTTATTTCCCAAACTATCTTCAAACAGATGGATTATGAGAATTGGCTTTAAAGTTCCAACGCCTCATCGGTTTGAATGGCATCAGCAATTCTCTTGTATTCTTTTGAACTTAACATGAATTGGGGTATTGAGTACGATATAGGTAGAGACCATTGAACCGAACAAGGCTGTCAGCTCTTAACAAAAATGCAGATAGAACGTTATAGTCCCAAGATTTTTTAAATAGTCAACCAAAATGTCAGAAATAAGCAGAAACATCTACACTACGCAACAAAAATCCTGCACCCCCTATCAAAAACATTGTTCCACCGTCTGACTAGCCTACAATTCATTTTCTATATTTGCGGGTTAGAGTCGGGGAATCAGATTTTCCCTTTATCAGTGTGCGGTTGCAGATGGGTTATTAGCCATTGTGGGCAGGTGAACAAACAGCTGACCGGCGCACCACTACCACACAAAATGCATCTCTGACCCAGACCACATAGGCTTCTTTCTGTCCCATGACTGGGACTAAGGACAGTAGGCCCTAATGATAAAGACAACTATTCCCTTAAGTCAACACCTCATGGACGTGTATTCACCTATTAAGTGTAAAACACCATTAGAACAAACCACTTGTCTAAGTGTCACACCAAAGTCAACAAAATATCTCAATAACAGTATTTATTATTTTTCCCCTAATCAATTATGAATTCATTGGACAGGTACAGCCCTGCAAAGCATTGCAAGAATCTGGAACAAAATAAGAGGGAGGATAACGTCAGCTACAAATTTGGTGTGCAGACAACAACAAAAATATTTGAATAATATTGGGGGCAAGATTTAGACGTAGTGTTTTGTAAACAATAGGCATTCAATATAGGAAGTAACAAATGTTACCTTGGAGACAGAGTTGAACTGTAGACTGCACTGGTTGGCATGATTAGGCATTTACAGAACCCTAAAGCAATAACATACCCTGCTTAACAGGTGTTACTGACATTTATCGGACAAGGTTTAAAAATAGCCACATACAACAGACAGCATCTCTGCTCCATAGAGCCAACCTTTTGTCCCTGCTTGTGTGTTTACAGTGATAACGAGGTATATAAAAGGTCAATGTCTTTATTGTTCACCCCTCAGCCTCCTATCCAATAAAAACAGAGCATGGTTGTAGTGGTCAGTCATTGTTCCCTATGATATTGCAACATTGCAGTCATTAAGCAATGTTTCATGATTCTGTAAAACAAAAAAAGGGGCATCAGGAAAGAAAAGGATAAAAACATTTCTAGCTCAAAAGGCCAGTCGTGGCTATGGAAGAAAATGCAATAGTTTGATTTACAAAAAGTACATCAAATAAATTAGATTCATTGAAGGACTGCAAGAAATCACATAATCAAAGGATGCATTAGACACAGGCAGAGAAATGTACATTTCATTTAGACAATGTGCACGTCCACAATGGCACCCTATTCTTCTATGGGCCCTGGTCAAAAGTAGTGCACTTTATAGGGTGCCATTTGGGACGTACACAATTTATTTGTAGACAACATTTTGTAGGACTAGGCACCCCATTCCTCGTAAAATACCGTTGTGGTAGTGCCAGCACACCAGAAATGTCTAATGCTTTGGGTTTGTTATAGGTATATGGGTTGGATTTAGTCACATGATAATTTCCTTACATGTTTCCAGGCTCTCTCAGTAACAGGGGAAGAAATATTCAGCCACCAATACACTTAACTTCAAATTTAAATAGTAAAGCAAGATGCTAAACAGAGTGGTGAATTACTTTACACGTTTATTCCCAATTTAACTTAATACATTTCCATAAAACAATCCCTCCCTCCCCATGACCTACATGTGATAACATTCAGGAGATAATGCGAATAAAAAAACTCCAGGCTCAACTCCCCCCTCACATACCCTCCCAAAGGAGACCATGCCATCCCAACCAAAGCCCCCCCCCTCCCCTAACCACCCATTGCTCAAGATGCTTTCAACCCCACATCTGCATACGGTGGTAACCCCAACCCGATCAATACAAATCTTTAGAAAGCAAGTCAGTTTGTTTCAAATGTCTTCCATGATCTTATGGGGTAGTTTAGTTTATTCAATGAAATAAATGGCTCAAAGTGCTAATCGGATTCTTTTAAGGAAAGTAAAGAATTGAAGAGGAAGAGGGGAGAAAGATGAGGAAGGCAATTCCACAGCTGTCCAACAGCAACCTCTATTGGCCAAAGAATAGTGTCACTATGTCCTCCTAAAACTAACGAGGAAAACAACTTACCCCCAAACCCAGACCCCTCTCACTTCCTCTACCTCACCTGGCAGTTCCCCAGAATGATTATAGCTGTTATTATACATGTATATATATTGTTATAAATATATATGGCCCTTATTGAAAGAAAACACGAGTTTCACATTGACAAGAAAGTACCATAATCTCTATATAGCTAAGTGGAAAGTGTTCTCAGTGTAAGTGAGCTGGCAGCAGCCTCCATTATTTGTTGCACTCATCAACCAAGGTATAAAACACAAGAAATAACCACACAAAGCATCCTCTTTGTAGTTGCAAATGTACACCTGTAAAATGAGTGCTCACTGCACTACACAATTTCCTCCGTTTACACTTTTTTCCTGAGTAATACTTTTATCCTTGTAACAGACAATATCATTATTTATTTTTTTGCTATTTCAGTTCTGGGCTATTCCCTGCCCCCATCATTGTTATTCCCATTATTATGCTAGCTACAATTGTAAAGTTGATTGCTAAAACTCTTAAGCTCATGGGAGAAAAGTTCATTTGCTACTCTGTTTGCTTAAAAAAAAACGTTCATTCTAAAGATTAACGATCAGACCAAAAATGACACCAAAAAGATGAGGAAAACGGACTAAATACATAGATATTTACTTAAAAAATATATCTTAAAAAATTGCATTTGAATAGGCCTTGAAGACCAGTCCTGGGGAGAGGGGTGGGGCACAAACATAGCGGCAGGGTAATAATAATAATTAAAACTTCACTTAATAAAAATAATAAAATAGGCGCACAAAAAAATAAAATACTGGACAAAACATGAACCTCCAACAGAATGCTGTCCCCTCCCAGGCCCTTATCTGTAGCTTTGGCTTGTTGGGGTTTTGGAACCTGTACTTACTGCCTCATTGACGTCGGCTAACAAACTAGTATACCCTGAGAATTCGGAGACTGGCGTCCTTATCCTGTGGTCCACCTCCCCGCTAGAGTCAGCGCCGTACGACAAGGCGCTGCGGCTGGCCGACTTGAACTGGGATCCAAAGGCCTGGGCAAAGTTCTCAATCGTGTAGGAGCCCTTGGAGGGGTCCAGAGAAGCCAGGTTCTGCGAGTCCTTCTGGCTGCCCAGGTCAGACGGGCTGATCTGATAGGAGGAGGGGGAAGAGGAGTGTTGCTTCTCCATCTGGTCAGTGAGCTCCTGAGAAGGGGTAAGCTGCTGGTGGGTGGCAGGCTCCAGGCTGTTTAGGTGGAAGCCGTGCTGCGGAGAGGAGCCCGACAGCATCGCAAAGTGGGACTTTGGCACGGAGGAGGGCAGGGTGGGAGAGGCCACAGGCTGGCCGAAGCCACACTCCAGAGGGGACGTAGTGTATATGTGCTTGTCTGAAAAGAGCGGGTTGCGTTGGTGGGAGCTGGTGAAGGGCCCTGTAGCTGGAGGCCCGGGGCCCAGGGGGAAGCCTGTGTTGTGGCTGGTGCGCTCCAGGGCCTGCAGCAGGAAGCGGGAGTACTCGTGCATAATGACTGTCTTGTCTCCAGACGGGCTGGGGGAGTCTGCATCGTGGCTCAGGTCAGAGCCGTCTGCTGAGACAGGGTGCAGCGCCACGTGCTGGTCACTGAGGTCAAAGTGCACGTCGTGGTGCGAGCCGTCTGGTTTCTGGGTGTAGTGGTCCAGCAGGCTCTGCAGCACCTCGTCAGGGATCCCCGACCTGTCGTGCTTGTCCACGCCCGTGGGGGAGGAGTCTAGCAGACTGAGGGGCGAGTCACCGTCCATCACGCCTGATACCACCCCCTGGATAACCGACTGCTGGGACGACAGGTGACCAACGTTGACCTCATAATCGTTGGTGCTGCCCCCTGCCACCCCGGCCCCTGACGCTGCACTGCTGGCCGCGTTAAGGTAGCGCCTCTTCTTGAGGAACTGCATGGCGTCGTCATAGTTACTGGTGGTGGGACCCGATTTGGCCTCAGAGCCCTGCATGATGCCCATCCTGACCATCCCCACAGCCCCACCCTGCTCCATAGTGCCCTGCTTGGCCTGCCCCAAATCCCCCTGGTCCAGGGCCTTGCGGTTGGCCTTCTTGAAGGCCATCTTAGGGGCTCTGCCATGATGCTCGTGGTGCATACTGGGCCCTGGCGGAGTGGACGAGGACACAGTGTGATTCTCCACGCTGTAATCATGGAGACTGTAGCCTCCCGACGGCGCCCCATGGATGTGTGCTCCGCCCAGCCCTCCTGCTTCAGCTGGCCCTGCTGTTTTCTTCCTCTTGCGCTCTCCTCCCTCACCAGAGTTTTTGGACTTGCCCCTCTTCCGGCCCGAGGCCCCAGCATTTCCCTGAGTGATTCCGTAGCTGCCCTGCCCAATGTCCTCACAGCCCAGGTCCAACATCCCGGGCTCCAGATCCTTCTTTATGGCTTCTCCACAGGTTCGCTTGTGCTTGAGTAATCGGTCTGTCCTGGAAAAAAACTGCAGGGCAGAGAGACCACAAGTAGGGTACAGATTGTAAACAGCAGAATGGGATAGACACGAAGACATTTCCATCCCGAGAAATATAACTTGTCAGGTCATGCCACAATGGAAGTGGGCATATTAAGATGCATTGTCCCTGAGGGGATATTTGTCTTGACCATTCAAAAGTGCTGCTGCTTCCACAGGTTAAAAGCAGACATTCATCATAACCACTCCCCTCCCAACACACATCATCCTATTTCAGTAGATTTTCCATGTAGAGGTCACTACCTGTTGGCAGGTCTCACATCTGTATGGCTTTTCTCCACTGTGGGTCCTCTTGTGTCTCTCCATGTGGTATTTCTGAATGAAGCGCATGTTACACTGGTCACAGCAAAAAGGCTTCTCTCCTGTCAGGGGAAACATCACAGAAAATCTAAAGAAAAATAACCATCTACAAAACATAGCTGGATGACACAGTGAGCAAAACTATTGGTGCACAAAGGTAATTGATTGTTTGTCTCTCACATGTCGTTAGTGTGCTTGACGTGTGTGTGGGATTTGACATTCCACTCACCGCTGTGGATCTTCTCGTGCCGCTGTAGTAGGTATTTCTGGATGAAACTCATGTTACACTGGCTGCACCTGAACGGCCTCTCACCTAAGGCAACACCACAGCCACACAGTTATGGTTACTAAGTTAAATCCTCTGTGTCTGCCTACTCTATTCAAAACTAATACTGCACTGGTTTCATTTCAACGTTTCCTAGTGACTTTGTGAACAACCTAGTTTTTCTAACACACAAGATATATTCCAAACATTTCTGGGGTTCTTTTAGCTTTCATAATATAGTGAAAAACTAACCAAAACCACACAGAATGCTAGAAATGAACAGACATTTTGATCAGTGGCCTAGGTACCTGTGTGAATGAGGACCTCCCATAACAAACATATTGTCTATCTATTCAATTCAACACAAATACTGTTGTTCCTCAAGAGAGCACTTGTATTTTAAAACCAACAATTTTATTTAAATTAAAAATTAAAAAATACATTAAAAATGAGCAGTTGATCAGTCAGTAGAGGCCTGGGTACCTGTGTGGATGAGGACATGTCTGCGCAGGTGGTATGAGCTCCTGAAGGATGCGCCGCAGTGCTCACAGATGTGGAGCTTCCCGTTGGGCCACAGGCTGCCTCCATCTGCTTCCAGCATCATTGATTGCTGTTGGACAAAAGGAGGCCAATTCAACCACCAAATTCAATTTAACTCATTCAATGTATGATCGTTGAAGATAGAAACTAAGTTCTGGGGAAAAAAAATACTCATATGTAATAGATCCTCAACTACTGAAAAATGAAGACCAAATTTCAGTGAATGAATCATATCTAAATCAAAATAACTTAGGATGCATAACACACCTTAGGCTCTCCACGTTTCCTCCGGGGCTTGCCCTCCTCACCATTTGACCTTCGACCTCTCTTTCCTGAGGACTCCTTTCCTAACCGACTCGGCAGCTGGGAGGATGACAAAAGGGAGGCGCAGAGTGAGAAAGAAGACAGAAAATTTTTAAAAAATGAGCACTTGAGAGAATGGGAAGGGCCAAGTTCAGTCACACATTCACATAGCTTACATATTGCACATGTACACAAAACAAAAAACACAAACGGACTCATGCAGCATTTAGTGAATGCTCATTTGAGCCATTGCAGAGGGCTGCCTTGGGGAGGTGCCAGAAGGTAGAGTAATAAACCACATATTTATGGCTCCCTCTGTGCATCTCTCCAGACACAGTTAAGCCGTCATTCAAAATGGAGAGCTGCTCTTCATTTAGGATGCGTACCAAAATGGCCTATAAGGGAATAGGGTGTCATTTGAGACACACACTTAGAATCCCATAAAAAAGGCCTATGCTTATTAACTAGTGGCTCAAGTCTAAATACAGACCGATTAATATTCAGCATGTTGTTCACTCACTATGAAGAGCAATCTTCAAACAAAGGAGTCTGTGGTTTGGGAAAGGGGAGGGACACTGGGATTCATAGGGACATTGATCCCCCACCCACACTGCCATTTCAATTACACTTCCCAACACCATATGGATACTAAGAGCATGGCTGTCTGAAATGGCACCCCATTTCATATATAGTGCACTACTTTTGACCAGAGGCCTATATTGCACTATATAGGGAATAGGGTATAATTTCAGACACAGCCTGAGTGTGGATTAGTACATGTGAGAAAGACAAGGGCACTCTCAAATATCAACCAATCATTGTATTAGATCAGGGGTAAGGCTAGCCAAAACAAACCTGTCTCATTTCCTCAACCAAAAGAGCGCAGGCCCAGTGGCCTCAAAATGGCTGTAAGCTCACAAGCATGCCATTATCCTGAAATTAATAGCACCATTTGGGGTGCTCTGACTGCTCTCCAAATGAAACTACTCATAACTTTAGTAGGGAATCGCCTTTTTGAGGGGAGAAAAATGTGTGTCTTCCATTCTCCTCAGTAGTAATAACAGTTAAATAGAAATACACAAATAATGTCATAGTTCATGTAATATATTCTCTAAAATGTCCTTGGATAAACTTTTAAACCATATTTAGTGAGCAAGAAATGATACGTCTAGCTTTTCAATGAGCATGCAAGTGCTGCCTAGTAAACTCTGGAGCCTGGCTATTGTTAGGCAGAGAGAGAGCGTGTGTGTGTAGAAGACAATGTGTGAGTGCAAGCTCAAACAAGACGACCGTGTCCTTGCCAAGACGTTTCCATTCACACAAGAGGCCCAATCCAAATCATTTTGAGAGGGACATATTTTGCATTTGATGTCTTAGATTTAGGTCACCATTACTAAATCCTCCCTCTGCTGCCCCCCCCCCCACCCCCACATTCCCCTTTATCCACCAGTCTTTGGTGAGATTGGCTATTTTACAAGCCCCGCTCCCCAAAAGGCATGTGGACATCTGATCAACCAAACCTCTGGAGTAACATTTTTATTTTAATAATTGTAGTGCTGCTGTGAATTAGACATTTCAATAGAGAACATTTGCCTTGTTTACCCATGATTTAAAAAATCATACATAACAAAAGAGGAAGATTTGGTGTGGGTTAAGGCATTTACCTATCCATTTTGAGATTTGTTGATATTTTAGTCCATTAACATTAGTATTTTCCAAAAATCTATATAAAAATGTCAAACTAGATGAAAATGTATATTTTCTTTTGTTTCTCATACTAGTGATTAACATTTTTATTAATTTGAACCACTCATTTCAAAGCTCACTAGATTGAATTACACAATTTAAAAGCCCATTTCATAGAGAATGTGGACTATATAGTAACTTACATTGAAGAGATGATGATTGGTTCTAAATAAGCATTTGAAAGCCTAATTTCACTAGAGTACTGTACTTTTCTTTAACTGCAATTTACCAAGAATTGGACTCTTCCCACACACCAACTATTTTTCCTCAGCTTCAGAAGCATCTGCTTTCACCAAATGCTGTATGGTTATGATTAAATAGTCACCAGACTTGCCCAGAGGAAATTGTTGATATCTTGTCCATTTCTTAATCTAGGTGCAATCTTGTTGGGAAAAATTTGCCAAAAATGCATTTTACATACATCTATGTCTTCACAGATAGGAAGATGAAAAAAAAGTATTTACCCACAATCTGCTCTGGACAAGTCCGGTCCTGGAGTGTCTTAAAATGAAATCAAAATATTGAGGCTAACTTCATCCAGTGTCCAGAAAAATGGATTTGCTTGATATGCAATCATGTGCATATTTAATGATATATTGCCCAATTTGCATATTTAAATATGTCTGAAAATGTGTAATACCAAAAAGTTGAATGTAGACACAAATGACTGGAAAAAGTTGATTGTGATACAACTAAGATTGAAAAAAATCCCTATTATGGTGTGGTGCCTTGCCTTGAATTCTCTGGTCTAAAGAACAACATTACAGTCTGGATTCCCAGACACAGATTAAGTTCTGGACTAAAAAGCTCTTTCAATGGAGAATCTCTATTGAGAGATTCAATGTGTGTATGGGAAACCAGCCCTAAAAGTATCAATGTGTCAGAAGGCCTTACGTTGCCTTGGCTAAGGTCATGCACCAGCAAGTTCTGGTGGTTGCCCATGGACACCTCTAGGAGCTCTGTGCTCTTCCCCGGGCCTCCAGGGTACAGCGGCAGACGGTAGTCATGTTCTGTCATCTTCTCCTGCTTGATGTCCATGGCATGGACGTAGTCCCCCACCCCTCCATACCCCCCCAGGGCTCCCATGCTGCAGTCTGGAGAGTCCCGCTCCTTCTTCAGGATCATCTCGTGGGGGCCTGGCAGGTCCTGCATAACAGACTGGGCAGCCAGCCGGGTGAAGCTGGTCACAGGGGGCAGGTGACTGAACATGATCATGCCAGGGGAGAAGTTGGAGTCCATGCTCCCATTGGAGCGCAGGAAGTCATTACCTAGTTTGTCTTGAATGATGCTCATGATGAACTTGGTGGTGATGGGCAGATTCAACTACAGGGAGCCAACCATCCTGGGGAAGAAAGAGCAGGAGGTGAAGTACAATGCAATCCAACTTTATTGTCCATATGTTACAGCGAACGGAAATGTGTCTTCTGCTCTAAAAATTTGTATCTCCCCAGATAACTGTGTTTATGCAACGTATGCTGAGAGGTGAACAGGGTGAAGTCACAGCGCAGCACTCCTGGATGAGTGGAAAGGAAACATTAACTGGGTGGATTTTCCATCAGTGGTCTATGATGGTTTATTTTTGTTTACATGTGCTGCTGACACAAACTCACGTGAACTAAATGAACTGTTCAGACTAGAGGTCGACCGATTAATCAGAATGGCCGATTAATTAGGGCCGATTTCAAGTTTTCATAAATCTGCCTTTTTGGACACTTATATTGCACTCCATGAGGAGACTGCGTGACAGGCTGACTGTTACGCGAGTGCAGCAAAGATCCAAGGTAAGTTGCTAGCTAGCATTACATTTATCTTGTAAAAAACAATCTTAACAAATCACTACTTAACTACACATGGTTGATGATATTACTTGTTTATCTAGCTTCCCCTGTGTTAAATATAATCGATGCGGTGCCTGTTAATTTATCATCGAATCACAGCCTACTTTGCCAAACGGGTGATGATTTAACAAGCGCATTCGCAAAAATAGCACTGTCGTTGCATCAATGTGTACCTAACCATAAACATCAATGCTTTTCTTAAAATCAATACACAAGTATATATTTTTAAACCTGCGTATTTAGTTAATATTGCCTGCTAACATTAATTTCTTTTAACTTGGGAAATTGTGCCACTTCCCTTGCGTTCTGTGCAAGCAGAGTCAGGGTGTATGCAGCAGTTTGGCCTGCCTGGCTCGTTGCGAACTGTGTGAAGACCATTTTTTCCTAACAAAGACCGTAATTCATTTGCCAGAATTGTACATAATCATGACATTGAAGGTTGTTAAATGTAACAGGAATATTTAGACTTAGGAATGCCACCCGTTAGATAAAATACGGAATGGTTCCGAATTTCACTGAAAGAATAAACATTTTAGTTTTTTGCAATGATAGTTTCCGGATTTGACCATATTAATGACCTAAGGCTCGTATTTCTGTGTGTTATTATATTATAATTAAGTCTATGATTTAATATATCAGTCTGAATGAGCAGTAGTAGGCAGCAGCAGACTCGTAAGCATTCATTCAAACAGCACTTTCCTGCATCTGCCAGCAGCTCTTCACTTTGCTTCAAGCATTGCGCTGTTTATGACTTCAAGCCTATCAACTCCCGAGATTAGGCTGGCAATACTATAGTGCCTATAAGAACATCCAATAGTCAAAGGTATATGAAATACAAATGGTATAGAGAGAAATAGTCCTATAATAACTACAACCTAAAACATTTTAACTGGGAATATTGAAGACTCATGTTAAAAGGAACCACCAGCTTTCAGATGTTCTCATGTCCTGAGCAAGGAACTTAAACGGCAGCTTTTTTTTACGTGGCAAATACTGCACTTTTACCTTCAACACTTTGTTTTTGCTTTATTTAAACCAAATTGAACATGTTTCATTATTTATTTGAGGCTAAGTTGATTTTATTGATGTATTATATAATAATAATAAATAAGTGTTCATCAAGATTTGTTGTAATTGTCATTAATACACACATATATATATATATATATATATAGGCCGATTAATCGTATCGGCTTATTTTGATCCTCCAATAATCGGTATCGGCATTGAAAAATCATAATCGCTCTATCTCTAGCTCAGACACAGTGACTGAAAGAGCAGCATTGTTACAATGGGCTGTCCCTGAAGAATCAGTTTCATGCCCGGCTCTGATCTCCCCATCAAGTGCTTAGCCGGATTAATAATGAGGGTGTGTGGGTCAACAACAAAACAGCCAGGGTCTGGAGTCTGGCTTTGGTGAATTATGGTATCCTAAAAACATGGTGAAGTAGAAGGCTACTTTTAGAAAGTCTTCAGTCAATCTCAGATGCAGCTAAATTAACCTGGGTAAAAGGTATAGCCTATAATATGTTCAACCCTGACATCCTATGAGAGAGTGGAATGAACCTGAAGCTGCGTGTTAATCTGTCATCCTATTTGAGGACTAGGCTAATTAACTAAAAAGAGGTGAGAGCCCAGTTAGGTTCTACAGGTAGTGGGAAGGTCATTTTCTATATTTTATTCAGTGACTATGGGTTGTCATCATAGGAAACCCACCAAACAAGGGCTTTAAAGTTAACGAACCAAGCAAGAGTAGCCAGTACCAGCCACCAAAATACTCTTATCATTAAGCAATATAAAACTGATTCCATGGGTATAATGCAAAACGTTGGCACTGTAATATACTTGTGTATAGCTACAGGAAGATTAGGCTGATCAAAAGAAACAACTCTCATACTGTTTCAAATTAACACTTTACTAAGCTAGCTAGCTACCTTCATACCGTGAAATTTGAGATGACTGAGGTTAGTCATGTCTCTGCTGCTGTGCTATTTTACAATGCCACGAGGAATGAGAGGATTCCAAAAGGCAAATCAAAATGGAGTTTTTGGAATGAGGGGAACAGCATCCAAAAACCAGTACATCACCTTGAGGAAAACATCAGATGCTGATATAGCCTAACTCGGGGTTAAATAGCTAAACAAATATTTCAAGCAGCAATTTCATAATTGTAACATTGCCCACACTACCATTACCTAGTCAATTTATTGTATTCAGTTGAATGGCTTTTCAATAGTGGGTTTTCATTCACAAAACACAGTTCACTTGAATAGTTTCAGATTTATCACGAATAACTTAATCGTGTCTCTGAACTTCATTGTCTCCACCAGCATAGCTAGCTAGCCTAGCTCTATTGCAATTACATTGGATGCAACTTGCTAGCACGCTGATACCAAATAAAGCTAACAGCTAGCTAACAAATGCATATGTAACATGCTACAGCAAAATGGTATGTAATGTAAGTAAGCGTTTGTTGAAAATTAAAGTGTATTCAGTGTTAAAAAAATAATGGAGTACGCGACAAATCGGTTCCCAGCGCCAAGCTGTGATTTATTCATCTAGTGTCATTCACTGGAGCTAGAAATACCGATAGCTAGCTACTGCTAACGTCTGGCTAGCCATCAAACAATTAGCCACTTGGCTAACCAGCCTGCCAGGCCCTTTGTGATGCAGGATCATGCAATTATTAGCCAATATGGCTATCAGTATAACAGTTATACTCGGTAAAATAAATTAGACCATACACTGAATTTAACATTACACCAAACATGTGAGGATCTGACGTTCTCGTCTGACGTAGTCCTAAATCAATTCTAAGTTATGGAATTCATTCTAAAATAATTTTGATTGACAAACTTGCGAGAAGGCGTATGCACGCGATTTCACACAACACGATGTGTTGTCATTCGTCAACATATTTCGAGCGCTTCATTTTCATTTTTCGGTTATGAAATACATAATACCTGTCTAACTAATTAAAACAGTTGATACGGTTGATATAAACAAGTTGAACCTCTAATAGGTATTAGGTGAGGACTGAAAGAAACCATAACTGAGCATAATGTGCGACGTACCCATAACAAATGGCCCATGCAACTCAAGCGAACAATTGATGCTCGGCTCCAGCAACGGTATGCTATCTAGCGTTGCGCTTTGTTGTCTGTCCCATACTCTTGCCGGAGTTTCACATATTTAAACTCGCCCAAAATATATTTTTCCTTTTATCTTACCAGTGCATGACCACCAATAGCTCTTTCGGCTGGTATATTTCACCTTTGGTCGTCCGTTTCAATCTTTAGAGCCCAAACATTGTTCTCCCGCAGAGGCTGTATTCCTTCATTTTGTCTCAGCGCGGGGAATTATGGGTATAGCGGACGGGTCCTGCGAAGAGTCACAGACGGACGCTTTGATCTGGGACAGGGGAGCACTGGGCCGGGAACAAACACGCAGTGCGGGGACATGCATTATCATTTTGAACAACACTGTTGCCTACGTACGCCAAATTCGACAGACATATAAGTGTAATTTGGATTTCATTCATTTTATGTGTGTTAGCATAATTGATAGGCCTAATGCCTTTTGACTACCTGAATAAAACATTCCACATTTAGGGTAGACAATGCATCCCCAATATCTAATGAGTTATTTACTGAGACCTAGTTAAACAAATAAAATAAACAATTGACAGTGTGAATAATGGTTTCTTAAAACTATGTTCCAGCCTTGAGGATATTTCGCCTCCCTCATTGCATACACGTTTCAAAACTGTGACTGTCCCCCTGGGTCCCAATTACTGAAGAAATAGGACACATCATCTCTCAAAAGTCTACATTGATAGAGCTCTGCTATTCAATGATACTGTGCTGCATGGATATTGTGGCATATTTAGCACAAAATAAATACATTCCTGAAATAGCTTTGACTAATTAGTCACAGTGGTCTGGTCTCCTGTGAACAGAGTGACCCTTACTAAGAACAAGTAGTGGTCCTGAAAATAAGAAAATAAAATAAAAGAGAGAGGGAACAAGAACAGCTTACTAACAACAAACTTCAAACTAGCCAAGGGAGGAACAATCATTAGAGACATTCTCTGAAGTGAAGCGGCATCTCTGAATAAGAGCCCCATAGATCTACTGGCTGTGTGAATGAACGTATATATATCTAACCACCACTCATCAGACTCTATCCCCCTTTTCCTCTGGTCTCAGCTGCACTCCTAATTGCCTGTGTTAACAACCCAATTAATTCAGTGGAGAGCATCATTGAAATGGAGACGTATGAGTTAATGCAGAGGGTCAGAGGTTGTGCAGCGATCTATGGGATGATCAGAGATTAGATGGTGAGAATGTACATTTATGGGCATACATGAAACATTCCCCTCCATTAAACAGAAAGTTCATCAGGGCCACTGCTTGAAGATGTAGAGGAGACTGAGGTGATCAATGTGGGCGTTTGGTTGATTTTTATCATCCATATGCAGAGCAAGACATCTCTTTAACAGTACTACCATACACTTCTACCACATACTGAGAGACACACTCTGGGACCAACACCCTCACACACTCTTAGAAAAAAGGGTTCCAACAGGGTCCTTCGGATGTCCCAATATGGGAACCCTTTTTGGCTCCAGGTAGAACCCTCTGTGGAATTGGTTCTATGGAACCCAAAAGGGTTATCAGTGGTGTAAAGTACTTAAGTAAAAAATACTTTAAACTACTACTTATGAAGTTTGAGGTAAATGTACTTTACTTTAAAAAATATATTTATATTTTATATTGTACTTTTTACTGCATACATTTTCCTTGACACCCAAAAGTACTCGTTACAATTTGAATGCTTAGCAGGACAGGAATATGGTCCAATTCACACACTCAACAGAACATCCCTGGTCATTCCTACTGCCTCTGATCTGGTGGACTCACTTAACACACATATTTAGTTTGTAAATTATGTCTGAATGTTGGAGTGTGCCTCTGGCTATCCTTAAATTTAAAAAACAAGAAAATGTTGCCATCTGTTTTGCTTAGTTTTTTTTTCAAGTATCGGTCAATACTGAAGCCACTTTTTCAAAACTCTTCACACAGTCTGCATTACCAACATGCATCTTGGCCAAACAGTTCATCTCACTCCAAAACTCACCATAAAACTTAATGTCTCAAAATTAGCTCGTTCAGCCAGAACACTGGTAACAGTTCTCACTTCGAAAGCATATATTGTCACTCATAACACACTGACCTAAAAGTCACTAACAGGGAGCATTACATAAATTTACTTTTCTCTTTATAGTTTGAATGATTTTTCACATAAATCAGTATTTCATTAAAGAATAAGAATGTAATGAACACGAGGGCGACAAAGAGCTGGTTTCAAGCGCAGGGCGCAGCAGGTGTTTGATGTAAAGGACCACAGGAGGAGGCAGGTAGCTGGGTCCAGGGGCAGACAGCAGGTCATACACAGGGGTCCAAAAGGCAACAGTACAGGCAGGGAAAAGGCTAGTAATGTCATCCAGGAGATCAGGGAATAGGTGAATAACAGGAAATCTAATAGACTAAGGTACGGGCAGGGAATAGGCAAAGGGCGTCATTAGTGAGGCAGGCAAAAACTATCCTACCCGAGAAAACCAACGCTTCGAAGAGAAGTGTGTCAAAAACAAACAATATCTCACAAAGATTGGGTGCAAAGAACTGAACTAAATAGTGTGTGATAATGATATACAGGTGTGTGAACAGGTGATCAGAATCCGGGTGATTGGGATCTGGAGAGTGAGCTGCATTCAGGAGATCTATGTGTGAGAGTGTGAGCTGGAAAGTGATCTGCATTCAGAGTATCTACATGTATGGGAGTGTGAGTTGGAAGCAGACGTGACAAAGAATAGCACCTTTTCACTTTATTGACTGTACTAAAGTATATGTGACAATAATGAATCAGTAATGCAGCACTTTGCTTCAATAGCCTTTATTTTTTCTATATCTTTGCATATAGTAATTTACTTGTGAAAAATAAAAAGTTGAAATAAAATAAAAATCCTGAAATTCAGGGCTGCAATAATAATTACAAAAAACTCCATCAACAACATGTATAGTATAATCATTCATACTGTACAGTACTGTGACGGTTCTAGTTCTCCCTCTCTCCTGCATTTGGCCACAAGTTCTCATCAACATCACATCTTATGTCTTCTCTGGCAATGCGTCTTGGAAAGTATCTTCTGGAATGTCTAATCCAACCCTGGCAGTCTTCAGGAGAAGTGTCTCCACACCCTGGCAGTCTTCAGGAGAAGTGTCTCCACACCCTGTCAGTCTTCAGGAGAAGTGTCTCCACACCCTGGCAGTCTTCAGGAGAAGTGTCTCCACACATTCATGGCATCCAGTAAGGACATCTGGTCCTGTGAATGGTGGTCATAAACCTTCCACCTCCACGCAGAGAAAAACTCCTCTACGGGGTTTAGGAAGGGGGAGTATGGAGGCAGGAATAGTACGGACATCCTGGGATGTGTGGGAAACCAGTCTGTGACTGCAGCAGAGTGGTGGAATGACACATTATGCCACACAACAACGAAGGTAGGGGAGTTTCCTCCCTTCTCTCCTCCGCTGGCACAAGTCGATTATGCAGGTCATCCGGAAAAGAAATGAGCCTCTCTGTATTGTAAGACCCAATGAGTAGTTTGTCTAACAGCAAACAATCATTGGACAGTGCTGCACACATTGTGATGTTCGCTCCTCTGTGGCCTGGGACATCCACGGATGCTCTCTGTCCAATTACATTTCTTCCCCTGCGGCGTGTTTTTGCCAGGTTCCAGCTTCATCCACAAAGATGAATGTATCTGCAGTTTACCTGGCTTCCATCTTCATTACTCTCTAAAATAGAGTAAATCCACAGTTTTGCAGTACTTTACATTATACATAGCTGTGTATGTAACCTGTTTGGTTATTGAACAGACATCTTACCTGGACATATTGATACGGGAGTTCTTTCACACGTTCACCGTTTCCCTTAAAGGGTACAGTGTACAACTGCTTAATCCTTATTTTATGTTTCTCTAGGACTCTGGAAATTGTCGTTGTGCTGACCGTATTCACATTCCTAAAAGTGATATTGTCTGCCAGCACGCTGCACCGAATTTCCAGCGGTTTTATTGCATTGTTGCCAATTACCATGTAAAAAATGGCAATTTCCTGCGCATCTGATAATATTCTGCCTCTCCCTCCTGTGGGAGGCAACCGTTGGATCCTACTGAAAAACACAAAACAATCGATATATTTCAAAATGTCAGTACATGTAAAAATGTGAACATACTCTATTGTACTGTAATATGCAGTTCAATTATCATTGAAGGATGCATATCTCACCTGTTGTTTTGCCGGAAATGTTGTACTATTGATGCAACTGTTGAATGCTGCAGATTTGGTTGTACCCTTAAACATGGCCTCTCTCAAAGAGAGACCATGGTTTACAACATGGTCAATAATTGTGGCCCTTATCTCAACAGAGACCACCTCTCTTGGTCTTCCTCTCCTTTGTCCTCCATGCATTCTCCCTCTCCCTGCCACTCTTCTTTCCCCATCAACCTGTCTTCCTTCATCCATGTTTCTTAACTAAATCATTCCGAAGCCATTCTCTTTTGTCTGTTTGGTAAAGAGACTGAAAGATGGATACTTGGGTAGGCTTTAAACTGAAATTGCAATCAGCTGTGTTTGGAATGATTAAATATTCGGCTGAGATTTTCTATATGTTTCCATCTGGCTACTGCAGAAATGCACGACATTTGCCATCTTTCTGTATGAAATGTGTTTTGAATAGTTTTGGTAAAAGTGTGTAGCATTTGAAAACGTGCTGCAAATATATGGTTTTGCAGGTAGTGGAGTATGAATGAGAAAAGAGTTAATGGATTTCGGAGAATGTGGTCATTGAATGCATTTTGTGTGAAACCAATGAACAATGATTCACAGTTTGGTCCACATACACTTCTGTTTCGCTGACTGTGTGAAGAGTTTTGACAATGTGACTTCAGTTTAGACCAATGCATGTTAGCAATTGAAAAAAACTGTAATATAAGGAATTTCTAATTATTTATACTTTTACTTTTGATACTTAAGTATATTTGAAACCAAATACTTTTAGAATTTTACTCAAGTAGAATTTTGCTGGGTACCTTTTACGTATCTTTACTTTTACTCAAGTATGACAATTGGGTACTTTTTCCACCACTGAGGGTTATACCTGGAACCAAAAAGGGTTCTTCAAAGGGTTCTCCTGTGGGGACAGGTGAAGAACCCTTTCAGGTCCTGGATAGCACCATCTTTTCTAATAGTGCAGTTGCAGGTATTTTGTCATTGTATTGTCAGTTTGAGTGCAGATAAAGATCAGCTTTCCATCGCTGTCTCCTTCCAGCCCAGCGGTTAAGTTAAGGTTGCGGATGGGACAGGAAGGCGTCAGAGGCTTCACCACCACTGCACCCCCAGGTAAACCAATCCGCTCTCTGTGCAGAGGAGACTGAGGAGAGAGCTAGTCTCTACCTGCAAGCTGTCCTTGACTATCAATGATGAACATGTCTTTAGGGTGGCCTAGCTGCCCCAAGTGACTATTTACACTGTATTCAAGGATTTCCTTTGTGTTGTCTTAGGAATTCAGCCCTCTTTGTGTTGCTCTTGACATCCCCCATTCTGTCACAGGTCTATGAAGCAGAGGTTCAGTTGTCTTTACATTCTCTAGGTCTAATAGCTGATTGGAGGTTAACTTTACAGTAATACTATTGGTCAACAACTCAGATTGTGAATCCAAACAAGTCAGATGTTATAAAGGGGTCTTGGATTCGATGTCTCTTTTTCTTTGTTCCTGACCTGTCGCTGGTGAGATACACTTCTCTCTTTCCTCCCCAGGGACACTTGGGGGCATGGCCTTTCAAGCTATGACTTCTCTCTCTCTCTCTCCCGCTCTGATCTTGCCTAGAATAATGCCTTGTAATGGTTGTTAATGATTTGTAACTTAAGCTTTATGCATTGTATAATTTATTGTTCATTTTACAATGATATTAAATATATTTGCCCTTAGAATTCCATTCTCAGACCTTTCTTGACCTTTCTATTACTGTAACTCATCAATAGTCTCTTGTACATTGCTAAATCGTCTTTATGGAGTCAGATATTCAGTTTAATAGACTTTGTTAACATACAAATGGCATAGTTTTATCACAGGTCACTTGTGAGGTATATATATATATATAATATCATATGATAACTATTACCCCACTACAGGTCCGACTGAGACAGTAAGAAAACAAATCTCACATCATCTAAGTCCCAAATGACACCCTATTCCCTTAATAGTATATCACTTCTGACCAGAGCACTAGTGCACTGAATATGGAATAGGGTGCCACTTTGGGACTCAGACATCATTACCTCATCTGGTATTTAAGGCAACTTGCTGGGTCACGTGACAAACTGCTCATAGATGGCTATCAATTCTCTTTACTCATCTATAATTCAGTGCATTACATTACTATGTCTTTCCTCGGTCTCCCTTCCTCGGTTCCTTTGTCTCCCTTCCTCGGTTCCTTTGTCTCTCCTCCCCCCCCCAGATCCACCCAACACGAGAGACGATCTGCACAAAATAGAATCGCTGAATATCACATTACATTCTTTGTCTATTATTGGAAGCCAAGGAGAAAGGGATGATTGACAGGCCAGGCTGAGTGGCTGGCCTTGATTTGCAAAACTAAGCCCCTCATTGAGGAAAGCCCCTGCCAGTCAAACAACAGGATAGGAAATCTCAACATGGCTGTTAAGACATTTTGAAAGGCTTTGATATTTTTGTCTTGATATTTCAGAAAGTATGATTGCCATGACGATAAAAAAAAATCTGTTCAAGTATTTCATCATTAGCCATCTTAGTTGTGTGTCTACATTGCTGTGGTACTGCGGTAGTTCTGCTTCTACAATCTAATATTATATTGGGATTAAGCGCAGGGATCTAGTGGAGGATAACCACATGTAAATGCAGTTTACCCACTTTTTTTTTGCTCAACAGTTTACCCAACCTTCGCAGAAAAATGCATTGAAGTATCACCCACCTAACATTTTACCACTAAATCCCTGATGAGACTATGTTACTGGGACGCATATACACCATTTCAAATATCCCAAATGCTTCCACTAATTCCATCTCTGTGTTTGTGCATTTTGTTCTACTTGATTGGGTCTAATTAGATTGTATTGATTCTAGCCTCTCTCCCTCCAGACAGAAGATCTTGGCTGGCAGCCCGGTGGACTGTCTCCTGCTCTCTGGCTGACTACTTCTGGCTAATGTTTTTACAACTCTCTCTCTCTCAATTCAATTTCAATTTATGCCATAAAAAGGAACATAAAATTCGACATACCAATTAGGATCTGGCCAAAAAAATACTTGAATCAGTTATAGAACCTATTCATTGTTTGGTGTTTTACATTTGTACACTGAGGATATTTTTGCAGAATTCTGCATGCAGTCTCAATTTGGTGTTTGTCCCATTTTGTGAATTCTTGGTTGGTGAGTGGACCCCAGACCTCACAACCATAAAGGGCAATGGGTTCTAAAACCGATTCAAGTTTTTTTTAGCCAGATCCTAATTGGTATGTCGAATTTTATGTTCCTTTTGATGGCATTGAAGGCCCTTCTTGCCTTGTCTCACATCTCTCTCTCTCTCTCTCTCTCTCTCTCTCGCTCTCTTGCACTCTCTCTCTCTCTCTCTCTCTCTCTCTCTCTCTCTCTCTCTCTCTCTCTCTCTCTCTCTCTCTCTCTCTCTCTCTCTCTCTCTCTCAATTCAATTCAATTTTAAGGGGCTTAATTGGCTTGAGAAACATTTGTTTACATTGCCAAAGCAAGTGAAATAGATAATAAACAAAAGTGAAATTTTTAAATACATTTAATTAATTAAAAAATGAACAGTAAACATTACACTTACAAAAAATCCAAAATATTAAAGATGTTTCAAATGTTCTATTATGTCTATATACAGCGTTGTAATGATGTGCAAATAGTTCAGGTACAAAAAGGATATACATAAACATAAATATAGGTTGTATTTACAGTGGTGTTTGTTCTTCACCGGTTGCCTTTTAATCTTGCTATGATGGCACACAGTGGTATTTCACACAATAGATATGGGAGTTTATCAAAATTGGATTTGTTTTTGAATTCTTTGTGGGTCTGTGTAATCTGAGCGATATATGTGTCTCTACTATGGTCATACATTTGGCAGGAGGTTAGGAAGTCCACCTAATTTCCACCTAATTTTGTGGGCAGTCTGCACATAGCCTGTCTTCCCTTGAGAGCTAGGTCTGCCTTCAGCGGCCTTTCTCAATAGCAAGGCTATGCTCACTGAGTCTGTACATAGTCAACGAGTTCCTTAATTTTGGGTCAGTCACAGTGGTCAGGTATTCTGCCACTGTGTACTCTCTGTTTAGGGCTAAATAGCATTCTAGTCAGTTTTTTTGTAAATTCTTTCCAATGTGTCAAGTAATTATCTTTTTGTTTTCTCATGATTTGATTGGATCTAATTGTGTTGCTGTCCTGGGGCTCTGTGTGGGTCTGTTTGTGTTTGTGAACAGAGCCCCAGGACACACTTGCTTAGGGGACTCTTCCCCAGGTGCATCTCTCTGTAGGTGATGGCTTTGTTATGGAAGGTTTGGGAATTGCTTCTTTTTAGGTGGTTGTAGAATTTGTAGAATTTAACGTTTCTTTTCTGGATTTCGATAATTAGCGGGTATCGGCCCAATTTATGCCTTATTTGGTGTTTTACATTGTACACCCTGTCTCGCTATGTCTGCACATTGACCCTGGCTTCTCTGGCTCATGGTGGGCTTGTGTTTGGGTTTTATGTCCTAGTAGTTATCAGTAAAAAGGAGCAGTGGTTAAGATTAGCTATAGTAAAAAAAACTCAGTTGGCAAAGTGCCCCTGTAGGTCTACTCTAAGCCCTTAGATCGCATTATCTACTAAGCTAACATATGGAATTGTTTTAAGATGGTCATAAAATTGATCATTCAGGCATTTGATTTGGAATTTTAGGACCCCTGTAGGTATAAACAAATATATATTTTAAAAAATGATTTGATGAAACATTGAATTTTGCCTTTACTGCAGTACCCCATATAAACACATTGAATAACACATTCATAGAAGGCAAAATAGAAAGTTAAAAAAAAAAATAATAAGCCACAAGGTTTTGAAGTGTCTGTCCTATATCTGAAAGATAAGAAAATATTTAATGTTTTGTCACATTATTTTTGGCACATTTGACCCCCTATGCACTTTTTGTAATTTCTACAGCCCAGTACAGGGTTAAATTCAGATGACTCCCCTGAAGCTTGTGTGTGTAGTAGAGCAAAACAACTGACACCTTCGTGTTTGTGAGAGTCTCCTTTCGATTTTGGTGACATAGCTCCAACAGTTTGGTCTGGACAGTTTTGTGAGAAGACCTCTTTGAAATATTACTTTGTAGCTCACACAGTTTGGGTTCTACAGCTGATTTTGTGATGACTTTCTTATCCGGATCCTTTCATGTAAAAACAAAAGGCGGCTTTCACAAGCCCCATGTTATGGAATGGGCGCAAACTTTATATCTCGGCTGACAGTGGAAAGAGGGGATTGCGCTGTATCCACTACAAGACGGTCTCTAGCATAAACACACGGGTAGCTATACAATATTCAAAATGACATCACTCTAGGGGGCTATATTCATGACACACACACACACACTAAACACACACACACACACACACACTGTGGGAGCCGCTGGAAGCAATACTTCGCATTATATTAATCTGCCGTATAATTTCTGATGGATGCTTTTAATACAGTTTTCAACAGGCCTATCAATGAAAACCTGCAAAGAATCCATATAATTTCTTTATTTGATATCTCCCTCACTATAATTTAGAGCCAGAGGGAAAATTAAACCAGTCAGTCTTGCGATATTCTTTTCCAGAGGAAAGCAATAAACATTGAATATAATAAGGCCCAACTTGTTCATTTTAAACTGGCAGTTGCTGAAACAGCCCAGTTGCTGATACAGTATATTTGGCAATGACTCAATACTCTTATTTCAACATACAGTACCAGCCAAACGTTTGGACACACTGACTCATTCAAGGGTTTTTCTTTATTTGTACTATTTTCTTAGTGAAGACATCGAAACTATGAAATAGCACACATGGAATCATGTAGTAGCCAAGCAAGTGTTTTATATTTGAGATTCTTCAAAGTAGCCCCCCTTTGCCTTGATGACAGATTTGCACACTCTTGGCATTCTCTCAACCAGCTTCACGAGGTAGTCACCTAGAATGCATTTCAATAAACAGATGTGCCTTGTTAAAAGTTAATTTGTGGAATTTCTTTCATTCTTAATGTGTTTGAGCCAATCAGTTGTGTTGTGACAAGGCAGGGTTGTATACAGAAGACCAAGTCCATATTATGGAAAGAACAGCTCAAGTCAGCAAAGAGAAATGACAGTCCATCAGTTAATCCTGAAAATGTCAAGTGCAGTTACAAAAACCATCAAGCGCTATGGTGAAACTGGCTCCCATGAGGACCGCCACAGGAAAGGAAGACCCAGAGTTACTTCTGCTGCAGAGGATAAGCTCATTAGTTACCAGCCTCAGAAATTGCAGCCCAAGTAAATGCTTCACAGAGTTCAAGTAACAGACACATCTCAACATCAACTGTTCAGAGGAGACTGGGTGAATCAGGCCTTCATGGTCAAATTTCTGCAAAGAAACCACTACTAAAGGACACCAATAATAAGAAGAGACTTGCTTGGGCCAAGAAACACGAACAATGGACATTAGACCGGTGGAAATCTGTCCTTTGGACTGGTGAGTCCAAATTCACGATTTTTTGTTCAAACCGGCGTGTCTTTGTGAGATGCAGAGAAGGTGAATGGATTATCTCTGCATGTGTGGTTCCCACCGTGAAGCATGGAGGAGGAGGTGTGATGGTCTGGGGGTGCTTTGCTGGTGACACTGTCAGTGATTTATTTAGAATTCAAGGCACACTTAACCAGCATGTCTACCACACCATTGTGCAACGATACGCCATTCCATCTGGTTATTAGTGGGACTATCATTTGTTTTTCAACAGGACAATGACCAAAAACAGACATCCAGGCTGTGTAAGGGCTATTTGACTAAGAAGAAGGGTGATGGAGTGCAGCATCAGATGACTTGGCCTCCACAATCACATAACCTCAACCCAATTGAGATGATTTGGGATGATTTGGACCGCAGAGTGAACGCAAAGTAGCTAACAAGTGTTCAGCATATGCGGGAACTCCTTCAAGACTATTGGAAAAGCATTCCAGGTGAAGCTGGTTGAGAAAATGCCAAGAGTGTGCAAAGCTGTCATCAAGGCAAAGGATGGCTACTTTGAAGAATCAAAAATATATTTAGATTTGTTTAATACTTTTTTGGTTACTACATGGTTCCATATGTGTTATTTCAGTTTTGCTGTCTTCACTATTATTCTACAATGTAGAAAATAGTTTAAAAAAAGAATAACCCTTGAATGAGTAGGTTTGTCCAAACTTTGACAGGTACTATAGGTGGTTAAAAAAAAGTATTCCCGAAAAGATCTGTTGAGTGTCTAACCTCTGGGAACCCATTCTCATTCCATTTGAACACAACAGCAAACCCATTCATTGTCTATCGGTCCTTTAGATAACTGGGAATCTATCCATAAGTGACTAATCACAGTGAAACAGCTGGTTATCTCCTTGTGGGCCTGTTAATGGCAGTAACAGATGATTGTATTACTGCAACAGATAATGTATTTGATCCAACTGCTCTGCTGAACGGACCTATGCCATCAGCCACACTACTCTCTCTCTCTATAAACACAAGGTAAAGCCAGAATAAGTTGGGCCTATAAATAGCCTAGACCAATAGCCTAGACCAAACCATTACACAGCCCCATTGTGATACAGTATATCATTGTTTTGATATAAACTGATTGTACAAAACGTTAAGAACACCCCTCTTTGCCCCTCAGAACAGCCTTCATTTGTCGAGGCATGGACTCTACAGGGTGTCTAAAGCGTTCCACATGGATGCCGTCTCATGTTGACTTCAAAGCTTCCCACAGTTGTGTTAAATTGGCTGGATGTCCTTTGGGTGGTGGACCATCTTTGATTCACAGGGGAAATTGTTGAGTGTGAAAAACCCAGTAGCGTTGCAGTTCACACAAACTGGTGTGCCCGGCACCTATTATCATACTCAATTCAAAGGCGCTTACTGTCGATCCTTTGTCTTTCCCATTCACCCTCTGAATGGCACACATACGCAATACTTGTCTCAAGGCTTAAAAATCCTCCTTGAACCTGTCTCCTCCCCTTCATCTACAGTAATTGAAGTGGATTGAAGTGGTCATAGCTTTCACCTGGATTCACCTGGTCAGTCTATGTTCTGGATGATTTGTATACTCAGTGTAGATAAAATGACCTGGACATCAGTGACCATGTGGAATGAATGGACAGACAGACAGACAGACAGACAGACAGACAGACAGACAGACAGACAGACAGACAGACAGACAGACAGACAGACAGACAGACAGACAGACAGACAGACAGACAGACAGACACAGACAGACAGACACAGACACAGACAGACAGACAGACAGACAGACAGACAGACAGACAGACAGACAGACAGACAGACAGACAGACAGACAGACAGACAGACAGACAGACAGACAGACAGACAGACAGACAGACAGACAGACAGACAGACAGACAGACAGATCTAGGAGACATATAGATGGTTATGAAGTTCAATCAATGCAGAATCGGACTAACAGGAATTAACAATATAGCATAACTATGCACAGGATTCAGCCATCTTCTACAGTTACAATACATTCCTTTGTGCTGGGCTGATTAGCAGCAAGTGCCAAGGTCGAATCTGCCCACTGTTTTGAAGATGTCCTCTGGGACATGTCTGAAAAGGGCCTGTAGTATGTTTGAATCAATAACAGCCTCGCTACAGGAAACTAAAGAAGAGCAACTACATTAGCAAGGGGGTTGAATTTGGAGCTGTGTAGAAATAGAGTGCACATGAAAGTTGCTGCAAAGCAAATTGGAGTAAATTAATAAACACTGTTTTTACTTGACTGTTTTAATAGACGGACTCAAAGAAAAGTATAGGCCCACTAAATAAATCACTGACACCTGCGCTACGCTTATACGACTGTACGTGCGTTTTCTGTCCGCAAGGTGGCATTGCCTGACTTCAGAGCAGGTAGCGGGGAAACTGAATGGGGTCCAACCATCCCGAGTTTCATTAGGCTACCGTAGCCTAATCAAGTGGTTGTTGTTGGTAATGATCCTCTCCGCAGGCCTACCTCTCCCCAAGGAATACTGTTTTTGAATGACATATATATATTTAATTTGAATATTTAAAAACATCTGCTGATAAATTATATTGAATAACCCGCCTCTCTCTCTCTCTCTTGCACACACACACACACACACACACACACACCACACTGTCTCTCGCTAACTCTCAGTGTGGTCATGTCTGTTCAGGAGACAGTCTACTCCGAGGGCACTCTCACTTTAATCGAAAGCAGAGGGACAGCGAGTGAATAATCATCACCTCCTTATGGCACACCCAACCCATCATATCTTTTTGTGGAAAATGTTAAACTAAAGCCTGTGAGAGTAGGTTAAAAGCTTTTGTAAAGAGTGCACTGTTTAGAGGAGTATACCCAGATCCATGCGCAGCGCGTTATTGGCCATGGAGACCTTTACGCGCTACAGATAACAAGTCTTTGTGAAACAAAGACAACAAAGTAATGGATCAAAACCGCAAGTGATTTTTTTCATACTCTGATAAAGTTATGGCTGCGCTACGGAGGAAATTTGGGGAGGACTATCAGGTAGTGAATACAAACCGAGACACCACCGCTTTTACCGCACCTGTCAAAAAGAAACGCCAGCGGTTCGTGGAGAAGAACGGTCGTTGCAACGTGCAGCACGGGAACCTCGGCGGGGAGACCAGCCGATACATCTCCGACCTCTTCACCACCTTGGTGGACCTCAAGTGGCGATGGAACTTACTTATCTTTGTTCTGACCTATACAGTAGCATGGCTGGTCATGGCTTCTATGTGGTGGATCATCGCCTACATCAGAGGAGACATAAACCATGGTCACGACTCGTCCTACACCCCCTGCGTTGCCAACGTTTACAACTTCCCCTCTGCTTTCCTATTCTTCATAGAGACGGAGGCCACCATCGGCTACGGCTACCGCTACATAACGGAGAAATGTCCAGAGGGCATCATTCTCTTCTTGTTCCAGTCGCTGCTGGGGTCTATCGTGGACGCCTTTCTGATCGGCTGCATGTTCATTAAAATGTCCCAGCCTAAGAAGCGCGCAGAGACGCTTATGTTTAGCCAGGACTCAGTGATCTCGCAGCGCGACGGGAAACTGTGCCTCATGTTCCGCGTGGGCAACCTGCGAAACAGCCATATGGTGTCTGCGCAGATCAGGTGCAAACTCATAAAGGTAAAGTAAACAAGCATCACCGGGGTATTTAGGCAACTGATCATAAAATTACCCACGGTGATAATTCTCTCTAAAAGCCTTTAGCGGTAGGGGAAATTAAACTCCCAGGCATAAAATGCCAAGATGTTGTGTGCTAATGTCATATTTAATGTGCGTAACTAATTATCATGTATTATATTCGCATTCATTGTTTCACATAACCTATACAGTATGTGCTTCTCCATCACCCCGTCTGCATTTGGGGTCCTACAATGCTGTGACAAACAATCAATTCAACATGAAAGTGGCAAACATAAGAGCACAAGAAAATGTAATACATGGAATCACGTTGAATAGAGCAAACCTATAGGAGTCTCTCTGCACTATGATAGCAGTTGCATATCAGAGATATTCATTCATCTTCTTTTTCTAAGCTTAATTATAAGCAGGTCTTAGTCCACGGTTTGTGCCTCTTTAAACAACAAAATGGCTTAAGATTGAATTTCGGGTGAGCGATAGACATGTCCAAGACAGGGTCTGATAAGAGAGTGAGAGACAGAGAGGGGTTGAGAGAGAGAGAGAAAGAGAGGGGGCAGCTGAGAAAGAGAGAGAGGGAGAGAGAGAGAGGGAGAGAAAGAGAGAGGTTGAGAGAGAGAGAAAGAGAGGGGGCAGCTGAGAAGGAGAGAGGGAGAGAGAGAGAGGGAGAGGGAGAGAAATAAAGAGAGGGGGCAGCTGAGAAATAGAGAGAGAGAGAGAGAAAGAGAGAGAGGGGGGAGAGGAGAGAGAGAGAGAGAAAGAAAGAGAGGGGGCAGCTGAGAGAGAGAGAGAGAGAGAGAGAGAAAGAAAGAGAGAGAGATCTTCAGTGGCGCAGCTACAGCGTGTCCGACATCAGTCACCCTTCAGCCAGTGACATTTAGAAGAGCAGGTGGTTTAACTGCGGGACACGGTAGTGTATCAGTGAGCTGCTCTGACAGAGATCTGGGCTCTCAGGCTGGCGTTTGACAGTTAAAACTCCAGCCATGAAACACACAGAAACAAATCATCATCAGCCATACATGCTGCTCACCCCGATCAAGCATGATATCAGGTCAGAAGTGGCCCTGGACTTAAGACCCTGGAGTAAAGGAATAAATCATATTTATAGTGCATGTGGAAACACCTTTCATTTTCACCCTCATGCAGGGTAGCCTAGTGGTTAGAGCGGTGGACTAGTAACCGGAAGGTTGCAAGTTCAAACCCCCGAGCAGACAAGGTACAAATCTGTTGTTCTGCCCCTGAACAGGCAGTTAACCCACTGTTCCTAGGCTGTCATTGAAAATACTGACTTGCCTAGTTAGGTTAAAAAACACTTTTTTTTGTACAGTCTGGTTTGAATAGGACTTTGTAGAGACACTCTGATACGAAACCAAAGAGAGGCAATAACATTGGTTCTGGGAACACACACACACACACACTTTGAGCTTTGTGTTCCCCCACTGCGAACACATCAGCACATTGAACATACCGCGGGTCAACTTAATAATACATGCATCCAGTGTGGCTGAGAGAGAGAGATTCAGGGAGAACCCCACCACTCTACAGTCACAGCCAGGCAGTCCCCAAAGAGAACAGCCTCCTAAGGCACACAGTCAGAACAGACACAATAGATAGCCCCAAGAAGGGTGTTTCTCTGGGATGAACCTCAGCCTCCCAGGCAGACCATATACAGCAGCTGGAGGGGTGCACCACACCTGTGACAGGGTGTGCACGGTTCTCCAAATGGCTGGTAATTTACTGGAGGGCTAGTTTGTTGATTCGTTTAGACTGTGTAATAATTGAATAGGGCTCAAGCACAGACCCAGGCGCCTTCACAATATAAAGCTCCCCTATTAGGGTGGGTGTATTTTGAGAGGAAAAAGGAGGACGGGGCACAGACGTCCGTTCAACGTCCATTCAACGTCTGTGCCCAGTGGAATGACTTGGAAACAACTTTGATTCAACCAGCGTGTGCCCAGTGTTTGCCCAGCGGTTAGGCTATGAGAGGCAAACACAGAGATTGCGCCATGAAATATGTGAAGCGCAGGCAGGCACTTTGAGCACGAGTAAGAAACCCACACTCACTTTTTCTCTCTGACTACAAAGGGGGGAAAAAAATGAAAGAATAAAACATCATCCCCCCGCCTCCTCTCCTGCTCTCTCTTTGAGTTACCATCCATACAACCCACACTGTGCTCTGGGTTCTTTCGTATCGTTGCTCTGCTGTCAGGCTTCACAGCACAGCCCTGTGCTACTTTCACTTCAAAGACCCTTTATCCGGAACAAAAATGTACAAATAAGCCTCCTAGTTTTGGGAAAACATATCTGAAAACAAATGACTCGTAAATGAATCATATTAAAACAGTTGTAAAAGTTAACATGAATTATAGTCATGAAGAATAAAACATTTCTTCACAGGAATCATGCTAGTTTGTAAGTAAATAAATGTGTATATTTTGTCAGTGCAGTACTAGTAGAGGGATGATGGTGGTGCTGTTGAAACGTGCCCCTCTTCCACCTGTTTCCCAACTCACAAACTGTACAGGTTTTTAAATAGTCCTTTCCACCTTCCATTTAGGTATTGACTTGCCATATGTTCATAAATATACACTGTATATTTATATAGAGCACACATCGGTTGGAGAAAAGCAAAGTCCTGATGAACTCCTGTATTCATTCTTCAGTTAAGTCCCATCATTCATACATACATACATACATACATACTGTAGGACTGTGCAGAATGTGTGTACATAGGTGTGTGTGTGTGTGTGTGGCAATGACAGCTGCTCATTTAGAAGCTCATAAATGACAGAGGAGAAGATGGGCAGGCAGTATTGGCAGGACTACTGTTTGGGTTTACAACATGGTGTAGTTAAGGAATCTGGTCCTTGTGCCCACGTCTGTCAGTCACAGTCCACATCTCATTCCAGCCAGGACCGCTCACTTCAATCAAACCCACCAATCGCACAGCCAGCCACAGAACCCACATCCAAAAAGCAGCGGAGCCAATTCTGCAGGCAGTAACCGAGAATACAGGCCTACGCAAAGATTCATTTTATAAGACTTTTGCTGGATGATTTGACTGGCACTGTGAGCTGGCTGAGCCAAGCGACAGTCCAGTCTTAGACGAATGCCAGGCCTGATCATTGGTAGCTAGGCTACTTGTTTTTTGGGGGGGGGAAAGTGTTGTGTTGACTAGCGTGGTGTAGCCTCGCGTAATGCAGCGCTGCTGAAGTGGCGTGGCTGATTACTAGAGGAGAGCAGAGAGCAGAAGGGCGATGCTCCATCTCACAGGGCACAGAAACATACCAATCAGAGCTGTCACAGCCAACAGCCATCCAAACCCAGAGCTGGTGCTGGCAGGGCCAGGCAGACTCTGTAATCTTTCTAGTGCATCCTGCTGGAACGCTCCTCGCTCTCACACCAAAATATGAGAGAGGCACAGCTGAATGGAGAAAGAGAAGAGAAAAGGCTGTAATATAAAATACAGAGAGAGAGAGAGAGAAAAAGAGAGCTAGAAAGAGACAGAGAGAGAGAGAGGAAGAGAGAGAGAGAGACAGAGGAAGAGAGAGAGAGAAAGGAAGAGACAGAGAGAGAGGGAGCGAGCGAGAGAGAAAGAGAGCGAGAGGAAGAGGCAGAGAGAGAGAGGAAGAGAGAGGAAGAGACAGAGAGAGAGATTTGTGATTTCCACTTTGAAATTTCAGAATGTATTTTTCCTTACAAAGAAATGATCAACCCCCAGAATGTCCATGAATGTGGGCGATGTGGTATAGACTAGACAGGCAGGCAGCTACTAGCACTGGGAGATGCAGTTCTAAGTGTGGGCTGTGAAAAATTGTGAAATCTACAGAGGGCTTAAGGTTGGACTTGCAGACATTGATCCTCAGAGCCTAAATATGGGTGCATGCACACACACACACACACACACACACACACACACACACACACACACACACACACACACACACACACACACACACACACACACACACACACACACACACACACACACACACACACACACACACACACACACACACACACACACCACTACATCATCCCATCCAAGGCAGTGGAAGGGTTAACACTACCACCTGGCCTCTCATCCCACATTGTTATCCGAGGCAATAAAGGAAGCCACGCGTGAAGTGTGTGTTTGAGGTGTGTGGCAGAGTGTGTTTTATTCCTTATATCACTGCCAGAGACCATGTGACCCGTGAGTGATACAGAAGTGGAATGTGGAAGGCAGATGGACACAGTGTGTCGGTGGAGATAAAGCAAGAGCATTTGACTGTAAACCATGATGTTACTCAACAGCTGGAGGTTACAGTACAGTGTACTCACAGAGCCACATTAGGCTAGGCTCTTGTTACCGGTTCTCCAATGTGAATCCCTCTCAGGTTTTCAGTGAACTAGTGGGTGGGCTCTGGCAGCACTGTTACATTAAGCCCTATTTTCGCCATGGGAATTGTGACCGGAGTCCTATTCAACCGTTCCTGTCACAGTCTATGAGCATTACACTGCACATTAAAACACGGTTCAAGACAAGAGACACAGAGAGCTAACTAGCCTCCAGTTTAGCATTGCAGAACAGCCTATTTCAATTTCAGAGTGGATTCTTTTATTCCCAAGAAAACAGTAATTTCCGTTTTCCCTGCGTCTCCTCCTCGTGTGAAGCGCTTCCAAACAACCTCTTTCCTTTCCTCAGCAGCCAGTGAACCAGGGACCACTCCAGTACCTAATCAACACATGCACCGTCGCCTGCCCGCCGCTCGGCCTGCCCCCGATTAATGAGAGCTTTGGAGAGACCCGGGCATGGAGTGTGGAGATGACTCGGATGACCAGGCCTCTTTAGGCCTAATCCATTTCATTTAGCACCTGTCGTCACTGCGGAGATAAGACTCAGAAGATATGGCTCCAAAGAAGAAAATTCACTGGATGGACAAAAAAGGACTGAAAGGCGTTTTAAAATTTGTATAAATGGGTGGTTGTTTAGAGTAGTTACTGGAAACACGCACGCACACGCACGCACACACGCACACACACGCACGCACACACACACACACACACACGGTTGTTTTACCAAACAATTGATTCCCATTCAAAATCCTATTTTCCCTAACCTGTACGCTTACTCTTAACCTAACTCTAACTCCTAACCCTAATGCTAAACCTAACCTCTAACCCTAACTCCTAACCCTAATGCTAAACCTAACCTCTAACCCTAATCGTAACCTTAATTGTAACCCAAACCAGACAGCAAGTAAAAAGCAGTAGTGCCCAGAACCAATTTGGGCTAAACCACACACAGAAGAACAATGGCCAACACATGTCCAGTATTCACTGGGCTGTAAACACCTGACAGTAGACATGAACAATATCCCCTCTAAACGCAGAGAGAGATGAGTTTATCATCACACAAACCCCACCGTGCTGCTCATTGAGATTCAGTGTATAGTAAGACAGTGGTGATATTTCCTGGCATCCCAGAGGATGTTTACTGATGCATCATCCCCCTGTTTGGCACCTCAGAGGACTAGACCACAGGCCAATGTCATGGGAAGGTCAGTATCAGAACAGTCTTATCCAGAGCATCTTACAGGAGCAATTCAAGTTAAGTGCCTTGCTAAAGGACACATCAGATTTTTAAAAATCTAATCAGCTCTGAGATTAGATCGGTTACTGGTCCAACGCCCTTAATCACTAGGCTACCTTTACACAAAGGATTCCTATGCCTCCTCCAACCCTAAACCTAACCGCTAAGCCTAAAATAGCCTTTTTCCTCGTGGGGACCGGCGAAATGTTCCCACCTTTCTGAATATTCCTTTGTTTTACTATCCTTGGGAGGACTTCTGGTCCCCACAAGGATGGTCCCCACAAGTAAAACAAAAAACAGACACAAATAAGTAACATTCTTAGAATGTTCTCTGAATGTTACTAAAGTTTTCTTGTGGTTTTTATGGGAAGTTTTCTTACCGTTCTCGGGAACAATTTGAGAACATGACTTTAAATAGAACCGCGAGGAAACCTGTGGGAGACATTATACGGAAGTACTGCAATTCCCACAGAAGAACGTTGTTTCTTAACATTATCTGAACAATTTGAGAACATTTCCAATGTCAAACCAGTTGAACAACGTTGCCGTGACATTCCAAAATTGAAATGCAATGTAACCATGTTTGAACTTCTGGGAAACGCTCTATTTAAGTAATGAAATAGCAAGAAAATGATGTTTTTGGGTCAAGTTCTTTAAATGTGCTGAGAATGTTCCAAGCCGAACAACTATCGTGCACCATTCCCAGAAAGTTGTGTGCAAAATAACCATACACTGTAGGACAACCAGGCCCTCACCAAGCTCTAAGAAACATCTGGTTCTCAGAACGTTATGTATCAGACCAGCAGTTTGGTGCTGCTTTCTTCTCAAAAGCATCTAGAATTGATAAGTTAAAATGTCCTGTCTGTCTGGTTATGTCAGTGGGAAGGTTAGCGTGTTTGTTTGAACAGAGACAGAGATGTAGAGAGAAAGACTGTGCACCAACAGATATCTCTGATTCTTCCGCTTCACAAAGAGAGTGGAGGAGAGTGCCACAGGCACGGGAAGATTTGCTTGTCAGCGTTTGCGATACAGTCATCCGTCTTTTTAATCTTAACCGACACAGACATCAAGTAAAAAGCGGTAGTGCCCAGAACCAATTTGGTGCTAAACCACACACACAAGAACAATAGCGAACACATGTACAGTATTCACTGGGGCTGTAAACACCTGACAGTAGACATGAACAATATCCCCTCTAAACGCAGAGAGAGATGAGTTTATCATAACACAAACCCCACCGTGCTGTTCATTGAGATTCAGTGTATAGTAAGACAGTGGTGATATTTCCTGGCATCCCAGAGGATGTGTACGGATGCATCATCCCCCTGTTTGGCACCTCAGAGGACTAGACCACAGGCCAATGTCATGGGAAGGTCAGTATCAGAACAGTCTTACAGGGGCAATTCGAGTGAAGTGCCTTGCTAAAGTGCACATCAACAGATTTTAAAAAATCGAATCTGCTCTGGGTTTCAAACCAGCAACCTCTTGGTTACTGATCCAACACCCTTAATTGCTAGGCTACCTTTACACACAGGATTCATAAGCCTAATTTATGTGTTCTCTGTCACCCGGCACTGCATGGAAAATGGTCCAGGAACAAAAGGACAATGCCGAAGGACTAGTCAGCCCATCCCCCTCTGAGGGGCCAAAATGTTTCTCTCTGTTACAGTAACCAGAGGACTGACTATTGAATGTGATAGAATAATATTGTCTGGTATCTATCTAGCGTGTTCACTGAGGATAACTCTGATGCTACCTATATGGATGGATGATCGATGTGGATTCTTGAATCTGTACAGGGTGAACTCTGAATTACTCTTATGCAATTTCTTTTGTCTTCTCATGAATTCTGTCTTGTTTACGTTGGTCTCATCCTCCACACAAGGTATTAGATGTTGTGACACCCTGTAGAGATTAGGCCTTGGTGATCAGATTACATGGTTAACTTGATATCGTTTCATTGGCCATTGGGGGTTGGTTTTGAGTTGTGAAGGTTACATCAGATGTTAAAAATTAATTGCCTTTGTTCTCACTCTTATCCTGTATCCCATCCATGGAGGAAGGATTGTATGATCGATTCTTATTTCCTAGGTTTCTAGGCCTCTGGCCTAATGGACAATTCTTTGTTCATGCTTTGTCTTCTGAGCTAACTGTATGATCTACTGTACCAGTCAAAAGTTTGGACACACCTACTCATTCAAGGGTTTTACTTCATTCTTACTATTTTCATCATTGTAGAATATTAGTGAAGACATCAACACTATGAAATAACACATATGACATCATGTAGTAACCAAAAAAGTATAAAACAAATTGTGGATGTCAGGTCATCTGATGCAGCACTCCATCACTCTCCTTCTTGTCAAATAGCCCTTACACAGCCTGGAGGTGTGTTGGGTCATACTCCTGTAGAAAAACAAATGATAGTCCCACTAAGTGCAAACCAGATGGGATGGCATATCACTGCAGAATGCTGTGGTAGCCATGCTGGTTAATTGTGCCTTGAATTCTAAATAAATCACAGACAGTGTCACCTGCACAGCACCCCCACACCATCACACCTCCTCCTCCATGCTTCATGATGGGAACCATGCATGCAGAGATCATCCGTTTACCTACTCTGCATCTCACAAAGACATGGCGTTTGGAACCAAAAATCGTATATTTGGACTCATCAGACCAAAGGACAGATTTCCACCAGCCTAATGTCCATTGCTCGTGTTTCTTGGCATTGCTTTAGTAGAGGTTTCTTTGCAGCAATTTGACCATGAAGGCCTGATTCAAGCAGTCTCCTCCACGTGTCTGTTACTTGAACTCTGTGAAATATTTATTTGTGCTGTTGTTTCTGAGGTTGGTAGCTCTTATGAACTTATTCTCTGCAGCAGATGTAACTCAGAGTCTTCCTGTCCTGTGGCGGTCCTCATGAGAGACAGTTTCATCATAGCGCTTGATGGTTTTTGCAACTGTACTTGGAGAAACTTTCAAAGTTCTTGAAATTTTGGGGATTGACTGACCTTCATGTCTTAAAGTAATGATGGACTGTAATTTTTCTTGGATTATTTGAGCTGTTCTTGGACTTGGTATTTTACCAAATAGGGCTAACTTCTGTATACCACCCCTACCTTGTCACAACTGATTGTCTCAAACGCATTAAGAAAATCCACAAATTAACTTTTAACAAGGCACACTTGTTAATTGAAATGCATTCCAGGTGACTACCTCATGAATCTGGTTGAGAGAATGAGTAGAGTGTGCTAAGCTGTTGTCAAGGCAAAGGGTGGCTACCTTGAAGAATCTGAAATATATTTTGATTTGTTTATACTTTTTTGGTTACTACATGATTCCATATGTGTTATTTCATAGTTTCGATATCTTCACAATTAGTAATAGTAAAAAGTAAGAATAACCCTTGAATATTATATTTTTGTTCAGTATGGATAAGGTGCAAGCTATAGACCTTTTTGAGTTAAGCGAATCTTGTATTCATGAGCTGGTTCGAAAGCTGATCAAGAAAGATAAGAATGGTCATAATTATTTTCGGACAAAATAATTTAGAGTAAGAGCTGACACTTTTGAAGCCGCAATGTAAAGTGTTAAAAAAAGAGAGTCAAGACACTGGAGCATTCAGGCACTCGTAACGTTTCAGATACCGATAATGGTGTTGGCTTTACAGACAACTGTGGAGAGTCCAGCCACACTCCAAAACGCATGTTATGCTGTCCTCATATTCAAACTCCTAGCTGCTGTCGCACTCCTCATAGACTAGCGAGTCCATTTAGGGCAGCAGCTGCTCCTATTTCAGTCATTAGGACATTTACAAACAATGCAGAAGCAGTCTCATGTTGCGCAGGTTAACATGCAGTGAGACCATCTCTCACTTAAATGATATTGGACCATTCCCACCATGGTGAGAACGGGTGAAGACCCAGTACAATGCGTATATTCTTGAAATGCGAGATGTATGGCAATTACTTTTGCTTTCAACTCTAAGTGAAAAGCAAACTTGCTCGCTCTTTGGGGTCCATCTCATGCGGACTGGACTAGGTTCCTGGCTTGTAGGCAGGGCACAAGAGAACATTTTGAACAGTACGCAGAGAGGCTGTGGGGGGGGGGGGGGTCCTGTAGATAACACATTTCAAGGAATTATTACATGGGCCAGCACACTAAACAGTGAGTACTTGTACTCACTGCAAACGAACAGGACTTGTAGTGAAAACTTGTTGGGATCTGTGGAGGGTTCCCATCAAAGTATTGGAACCTTGAATTTGGGATTCCACCTTACTTTATGCGTCTTAAACTAGACATAGAGCAAATGTTTCAGACCTGGATAGCACTTGTCTGTACTAGGACTAGTAACCGGAAGGTTGCAAGTTCAAATCCCCGAGCTGACAAGGTACAAATCTGTCAATCTGCCCCTGAACAGGCAGTTAACCCACTGTTCCTAGGCCATCATTGAAAATAAGAATTTGTTCTTTACTGACTTGCCTAGTTAAATAAAGGTTAAAAAATAAATAATAATAATAATATAGTGATAATCAATCATTTTCTCTTTATTTAGCCATCTTACATATAATGCCTTATTTGTTCATCAAAAATTGTGACTAACTCACCACAGGTTAATGAGAAGGGTGTGCTTGAAAGGAAGCACATAACTCTGCAGTGTTGGGTTGTATTGGAGAGAGTCTCAGTCTTAAATAATTTTCCACACACAGTCTGTGCCTGTATTTAGTTTTCATGCTAGTGAGGGCCGAGAATCCACTCTCACATAGGTACGTGGTTGCAAAGGGCATCAGTGTCTTAACAGTGCGATTTGCCAAGGCAGGATACTCTGAGCGCAGCCCAATCCAGAAATCTGGCAGTGGCTTCTGATTAAATAACATTTTCACAGAACCGCTCGTTGCAATTTCGATGAGGCTCTCTTGTTCAGATATCGGTAAGTGGACTGGAGGCAGGGCATGAAAGCGGTAACACATCCAGTTGTTTGTGTTGTCCGTTTTGGGAATGTACAGTGGCTTGAAAAAGTATTCACCCCCTTGGCATTTTTCCTATTTTGTTGCCTTACAACCCTGGAATTAAAATATATTTTTTTGGGGGGTGGTTGTATAATTTAATTTACACAACATGCCTACCACTTTGAAGATGCAAAATATTTGTTATTGTGAAACAAACAAGAAATGTGATTGGATGTTAATGATTTGACTAAATGTATTTGACATTGTTTTGTTATTTCGGTTATGAGCCTCCTTAAAGGAGGGAGGTGTAGGAATCAGGAGCAGGAGAACAAGGAAGTCCCAGTGGCACAATCGTTTATTTAAGACGTCCCAACTCAGCAACAACATGGGGGAGAATACGCCCAAACGAGGTCGCCACCCACAGGGAAATAAATGTTACGCACGGAGGAGAAACCTCTACTCCTAAACACCAACCGGTACAAACTGCGGTACAAACTGTAAAAGAAAACCCCGTGGTGCAGACACGCACCCCTAACAAAGATACCACAGCAAACAATCCCGCACAAAGACTAGCAGGCAGCGGAGGTAAATAAACCCCCCGAAATCAACTAATAGGACCCAGGTGTAAACAATACAGACAGACACAAACGAAAAGGAAAAATGGATCGGTGGCAGCTAGTAGGCCGGCGACGACGACCACCGAGCACCGCCCGAACAGGGAGAGGAGCCACCTTCGGTGGAAGTCGTGACAATTACGATGAACACTAGATAGTTTAATTGCATTTTTGACAGTGAAACGAGGCTACTCATGCGTGACTAAAACCTCACCCAAATATATAGCCCCATTGGAAAATAGAAATTTACTGAAGAATTTCATTAAAAAAGAACATATATATATATATATATATATATACACTACCGTTAAAACATTTGGGGTCACTTAGAAATGTCCTTGTTTTTTAAAGAAAAGCACATTTTTTGTCCATTAAAATAACATAAAATTGATCAGAAATACAATGTAGACATTGTTCATGTTGTAAATGGCTAATGTAGCTGGAAACGGCTGATATTCTATGGAATATCTACATAGGCGTACAGAGGCCCATTATCAGCAACCATCACTACTGTGTTCCAATGGCACGTTGTGTTAGCTAATCCAAGTTTATCATTTTAAAAGGCAAATTTATCATTAGAAAACCCTTTTGCAATTATGTTAGCACAGCTGAAAACTGTTGTACTGATTTAAGAAGCAATACATCTGGCCTTCTTTAAACTAGTTGAGTATCTGGAGCATCAGCATTTGTGGGTTTCGATTACAGGCTCAAAATGGCCAGAAACAAATAGCTTTCTTCTGAAACTCATGTCTATTCTTGTTCTGAGAAATGAAGGCTATTCCATGCGAGAAATAGCCAAGAAACGGAAGATCTCGTACACGCTGTATACTACTCCCTTCGCAGAATAGAGAAAACTGGCTCTAGCTAGAATAGAAAGAGGAGTGGGAGGCCCAGGTGCACAACTGAGCAAGAGGACAAGTACATTAGAGTGTCTAGTTTGAGAAACAGACACGTCACAAGTCCTTAGTCCTTAACTGGCAGATTCATTAAATAGTACCAGCAAAACACCAGTCTCAATGTCAACAGTGAAGAGGTGACTCCGGGATGCTGGCCTTCTAGGCAGAGTTCCTCTGTCCAGTGTCTGTGTTCTTTTGCCCATCTTAATATTTTCTTTCTATTGGCCAGTCTAAGATATGGCTTTTTCTTTGCAACTCTGCCAAGAAGGCTAAATTGTACTTAGGGACATTGGCACGTCAAAAGCACATTGTCAATGCTCCCATGTAAGACGCTCTTGATGTCATGGGCCCAAGGACTAGAAGTGAGATATATATAATATACTGTACATACACATGTCAAATATTACTGCCCACTCACTATAGGTTCTATGGTTTGGTCTGGAAGTACTGGAAATGCTCTTGAGATTCATATAGCAGGTAGGAGGCAGGATAAGAGGATCCTAAAACAGCAACAGCAGTGTGTTGAGTGGAGGAGTGGGACTATGTGGGGGTGCAGTGTGCAGGGTGTGTGTGTGTGTGTGCGTGTGCGGTAGAGAAGTGTTAAAGGTGAGGTGTGTGTAGGTGGTGAGGCTGACACATCGTCCCAATTATCAGGAAGGTTGAGATAAGAAACAGAGATGAGAAAACTGCAGTAACAATCTTTCCCTCAGTTTTGGAGACTTACTGTACAGAGAGAGAAAGAATGTGAAAAAAACTGAAAAACATAAAAGAAAATTAAGATTGTGACCTTCAGTGTGAATAATAACAAACTGGAACAGTGGGAATAGAAACAATTCTGCAACTCTCCACACTCATTTGTCCTTCGATTTGAAACACAAAACCTACATTTCTGACAAACAGCATGTCTTAAATGGCCAATCAGCAGTTGCTACATCCATTTTTGGACATAAATTAATTATTTATTCCCCTTGAGTCTTGAAGAATATAACTGATTAGCTTAGTTTAACTATCGTACCCCATCAGAACCTAAAATATAAGATTGTTTTACTCCAACGTTTGTAAACTAAATAAATGTAAACAAACACTGTATAGCCCCCTTGGTTAAAACTATCATTTTAATATCATGGATGGTCAGTCCCTGCATCAATAGCTCTGCCTATGAATTTGAGAGTGAATCCAGCCCAATCCCTCAGTTTTTTACAGAAACAGTGGTGGGGAGATGGCTTTGTTATGGCTTTTGCTGATTGGCCCATTCATGTTCATTAACCCTCTTATTTTCCTCACGGAAAATCCCAGCAGCTGCATTGTGCACAGACTTACAGATAGAGAGAGATACAGAGAGGGGTATAAGGAAAAAAGAGAGGGGAGGTGGAGGGAGACACAGAGAGAGAGAGAGAACTATTAGAGAAGGCTTCAGAAAGAGGGAGAGAGAATGAAAGAGACAGAGAGAGTTAAAGAGAAGAGCCCAGCTCAGCTTAGCTCAGGCAGCTGAGAGCCCAGCGCTGTGCCCTGTCTTCATCTGGGCAATGAAATGCTTCTGCACCAGTTAGCACGCCGCAGGCTGGGTCTGTCCAAAAAGGGATTTCTCACCACCTCCTCATCTAATCCACTGCAAATTAATGTGAAGGGCCAGGCTTGCCACTGACCCGGGTTCTATCCCACAACCTGCCGTGACTGGGACTTCCATAGGGAGGTGCACAATTGGCCCAGCGTCGTCCGGGTTAGGGGAGGGTTTGGCCAGGCTGACTTCAGTTGTCAGTTGAACGCTGTTTCCTCCCACACATTGGTTAAGTGGGCGGGTGTTAAGAAGCAGAGTTTTGTGGGTCATGTTTCGGAGGACGCATGACTCGACCTTTGCCTCTCTCAACTTTCAGCCTTGAATATTTAGAGGAAGGAATGCCCTCTGTGGCTCCCACGTGGTACGGGGCAAAAGAGAGAGAAGGAGTGTGTGTATGTGTGCGTGTCTCACCTTGGAGAGTGGTGAAACTAGCAGAGTTTAGTGGCTTTTTCCTGGCACAGATGTGTGGTGGTTCCCTGGGTTGGAGATAAGGGGAGGGGGATGGGATGGTGTGCTGGGTGATAAGAGAAAAGAGTTACGTTGTGCTGGAGGCCAATGGCACCTAAAACATAAATGTTCTATCATATATCAATGTATGCACCCCCATGTCCTGAAATGTTCCTATATTACTTTTGGCTGCCTACTTTGTTCTGCTTTATGTGCTGTCCACTCACCCACCTCCTGAAGGGAAGAAAATAGGAAATGAACAACAAGACAAACAGCATGTGGTGGTGTAGAGAAGATTGATAGGCTCCAGGCTACTCTGCTCCAGTCACACTGTTATCTACAATCATCTTAATAGCACTGCAGAGTGACTCCAATAGAGGCCATGGTAGAGTGGAAAAATGCAAGTCTACAGTTTAAAGTCTATAAAAAAACTCTCTCTCTTTCACCCCCCCCCCCCCTATTTCTCCTTTCTCTTCTCCCCCTCCCTCTCTCTCCCACCCTCTCTCCCAGTCTCGTCAGACCCCGGAGGGAGAGTTCCTACCCCTGGACCAGTGTGAGCTGGATGTGGGTTTTGGGACGGGTGCGGACCAGCTCTTCCTAGTGTCACCTCTCACCATCTGCCATGAGATCAATCCTAAGAGCCCTTTCTTTGACCTGTCCCAGCGATCCCTCATGAACGAACAGTTTGAGATTGTTGTCATCCTGGAGGGCATTGTGGAGACCACAGGTGACAAACCGCTACCTTCTCTCCTCTCCTCTTGTTAACCCGGTACTCTCTTCTTCCTACCCTTCTCTCATCATTTTCTTTCACTACCCTTTATCCTCCTTTTAACCCCTTACTCTCTTCTTCCTAAAGAGGCTCCTCCTTTTCAAAGGCCCAATGTAGCCATTTTTATTTCAATTTCAAATCATTTCTGCGTAATAATGAAGTATCTTACTGTAATAGATTTACATTCAAAATAGCAACAAACAAAAATATTGGGCCAAAAACCTATTTCTCCAGCAAGTTTCACGATGGAAAGCCACAACTCCCGCCCATTCAAACCTGCTGATTGAAAGGTCATAACATTGGTAAAAAAAAAAAAAAGGCACGTATTTACAGTGGTAGTTTCATCAGCTGTTGTACAATATGATATAAAACACAGGGAGAAAATGAATTTTGAGTGCACTGGGCCTTTATTTGATTATCCTTCCACTCTTGAGTCCTTTCCCGATCCTTTTATTCTCCACCTCTTTCCATTCAGTGGGTTGCTCGTTCCCTATCTCCACCCTTTAGCTTGCTATGATGTTATCCCTCTCTCGCACCTCTATCCTCTGAACTCAAATTCAACTGTATTCTTATGTGCTTACCAGCCTTACCTCTTCATGTCAACCTGCCACATATCCCCGTGCAATATCTCCATCCAGATTCTGGAGATAGAGTCAGACTAACACATCTCTCTTAATCTCCAAAACCCTGTAAGAATGTAGCAGATATTAGGATGCGTTCAGTGGATGCGTTCAGTGGATGCGTTCAGTGGTAAACAGAGCGAGCAGTGGAGAGGTGGACTTTGGGTATTGAGGACAGCACCGGGGAATGGCTTCCTGACTGAATTATGAAGGACGTTTTATTACTGCGGGATGGTTTTCATCCCTACCCCATGTATAATAGACAGGGTCATAGATGCGATTGTCACTAAGATAAATAAGCTGGGGGTTCAGCTGAAGTTTTACTGTATTTCTCACTGGGCAGGATGCAGGGTTAATTCTGGGATAATTCTGTAACAGTAAGAGACGTTGAACACAACAGCTGTACTGATCTACAGGCAGGCTGCAGGTGTGCTGGGTCACCTACGGCAACACAAGTGCTTTTCTGTCTTCTACATCGAACAATACGATTCCTCATCCTAATTTTCATACCTAAATAACAAAGTCTTTGTCTTCTCTGGCATCATTTCTTTATTTCTCTGTTGCCTTCTCTTTTTCCTTTCATCTCTCCTCGGTTCTTCTCCCCTCCTCTCTTCTCATTGTCCTGGGCAGAAGAATGAATAGGCTTAGAGGAGGAGGGAGGGATGAGCAGGCAGGCAGGCAGGCAGGCAGGCAGGCAGGCAGGCAGGCAGGCAGGCAGGCAGGCAGGCAGGCAGGCAACATGGTCTGTGCTCTGTTGATAATGTCATTAAGGCAGGCTGCAGCCAAACGTTTAACCCCCTTTAGCCCCCCCCCCCTTTAGCCTCCCCCCTCTCTCTTTCTCTTTCTCTCTCAGCAGGACTGTGGTTCTCTGAGCTGAGGAGCAAAGCAGGGGGCAGATGAGGGGGTCTGCTCTGTATGAATGAGGTGGCCTTGGAGTCACCTGGGTGGTCCCTTGCACAATGTGACATCCCTTACTCCCCAGAGAAAGACATCCATATCATCCACTGAGAGACAGACAGAGCATTGTCCTGCCATTTGAGAAACCTTCTGTCACCAACTGATAGCCTTTGCAACTTTCTGGTTTCTGATTGGATGGTTATGGGGTCTCTCTACTACCACACTATGACTGTGCATCAGCTCCTGTTCAACTAGAGATGTGTGTTATGTAGGCCTAGTTGTCACAGCTTTCTGACAGGTGTGTGTGTGTGTGTGTGTGTGTGTGTGTGTGTGTGTGTGTGTGTGTGTGTGTGTGTGTGTGTGTGTGTGTGTGTGTGTGTGTGTGTGTGTGTGTGTGTGTGTGTGTGTGTGTGTGTGTGTTAGATGAAGAGAGCCAGTGGTAGGATTGAAAAGTCGCTCGGAGAAGAAGAGGCATTGTATTATGGAAATGGTCCATTTGATTAGTGCCAGTGGAGGCTTTACAAAAGGCTCTCTGCATGGACACGTCACTCTCTGTCCACCAGCTGTTTGCTCACTTGCTCAGCTGCTTTCATTTTCATTCAAGACCCACAAAACATAACATACTGTCAGTGTATCTCAGGATACCTGGATGATGATTGGGCGAACTGGCAGGAACACCGGGCCCTGAAGCCACATCACTTCCTGCTGCACCTGTATACCTTCCCAGTCATGTATCCACCATCAATAATAAATTATAGCAAATTATTCTATATGCAGAAATATAAAATAACTTTAATTCATTTCAGCTTTGGTTTGGTTTGATGATAGTCATGGGTTTGGGTATAACCTTAGGCTTAGGTTGTGATAACCCCTTGGTAGTGATATCACTGTGTCAGTCAAATGTCAGAGAAAGGATCAGTTTCTCTTTCTGCAGTCAGCCAGCTCTGTTTGGGTCAACAGGTTGGGCCAGTAACCGAAAGGTTGCTGGATTGAATCCCTGAGCTGACAAGGTAAAAAAAAGATGTTGTTCTTCCCCCGAACAAGGCAGTTAACCCACTGTTCCCTGGTAGGCCTTCATTATATATACGAATTTGTTATTAACTGACTTGCCTAGTTAAATAAAGGTTCATTTAAAAAATGAACAGAGCAATACAGGTCTCATAAGTGGCTATTTTACAAGAGATGAGGTCAAATAAAAACCTGGCTTGTCAAATCAAATAAAAAAATCAATATACAATTGTATGTCACATGCTTCGTAGATAACAGGTGTAGACTTACAGTGAAATGCTTACTTATGGGTCCTTTTCCAACAATGCAGAGTTAAAGATCAAAATAATATATGATGGATAACGATTTTTTTTTTAAACGAGTAGAAATAACATGGCTAAATACAGGAAGTACCAGTAACGAGTCGATATGCAGGGGTAAGAGATAATTGCGGTAGCTATGTACTGAACGCATAACTTGCCTTGGGAAAGTATTCAGACCCCTAGACTTTTTTCACATTTTGTTAGGTTACAGCCTTATTCTAAAAAAAATGTAATTGTTTTTTTTTCTCATCAATCTACACACAATACTCCATAATGCCAAAACAAAAACACATTTCTAGAAATGTATTAATATCACATTTACATAAGTATTCAGACCCTTTACTCAGTACTTTGTTGAAGCACATTTGGCAGCGAGTCTTCTGTATGACGCTACGAGGTTGGCACACTTGCATTTGGGGAGATTATCCCATTCTTCTCTGCAGATATTCTCAAACTCTGTCAGGCTGGATTGGGAGTGTCACTGCACAGCTATTTTAAGGTCTCTCCAGAGATTTTCGATCGGGTTCAAGACCGGGTTCTGGCTGGGACACTCAAGGACATTCAGAGACATTCAGTCCCAAAGCCACTCCTGCGTTGTCTTGGCTGTGTGTTGTTGTCTTGTTGGAAGGTGAACCTTCGCCCCAGTCTGAGGTCCTGAGCGCTCTGGGGCAGGTTTTCATCACGGATCTCTCTGTACTTAACATCTCCACAGCATGATGCTGCCACCACCATGCTTCACCGTAGGGATGGTGCCAGGTTTTTTCCAGACGTGAAGCTTGGAATTCAGGCAAAGAGTTGAATCTTGGTTTCATCAGACCAGAGAATCTTGTTTCTCATTGTCTGAGAGTCTTTAGGTGCCTTTTGGCAAACTCCAAGCGGGCTGTCATGTGCCTTTTACTGAAGAGTGGTTTCTGTCTGGTCACTCTACCATACAGGCCTGATTGGTGGAGTGCTGCAGAGATGGTTGTCCTTCTGGAAGGTTCTCCCATCTACACAGATGAACTCTAGAGCTCTGTCAGAGTGACCATCGGGTTCTTGGTTACCTCCCTGACGAAGACCCTTCTCCCCTGATTGCTCAGATTGGTTGGGAGGACAGCTCTAGGAAGAGTCTTGGTGGTTCCAAACTTCCATTTAAGAATGATGGTGGCCACTGTGTTCTGGGGGGACCTTCAATGCTGCAGACATTTTTTGGTAACCTTTCCTAGATCTGTGTCTCAACACAATCCTCACTCGGAGCTCTACGAACAATTCCTTCAACCTCATGGCTTGGTTTTTGCTCCTGAAAATAAAAGAGAGCACACTCTAGGAGCTCAGATGCAAAAATTTAATTACCAATGTTTCGACAGCCAAGCTGTCTTCATCAGGGTGTCATCACAAACACTGCGGGATGACTCGTTTATGTAGTGTCAAAAGACACAGGTGTCTGTAATCATGGCCAAGAGTGGCCAAGAGTTTTTGCTCTGACATGCACTGTCAACTGTGAGACCTTATAGAGACAGGTGTGTGCCTTTCCAAATCATGTCCAATCAATTGAATTTGCCACAGGTGGACTCCAATCAAGTTGTAGAAACAAGTCACGGGTTGTATGCAAAGGGTCTGAATACTAATGTAAATAATTATTTTTAATACATTTGAAAAAATGTCTAAAAACCTGTTTTTACTTTGTCATTATGAGGTATTGCTAACGATATTTTTATTTATTTAATCCATTTTAGTCTCAGGCTGTAATGTAACCAAATGTGGAAAAAGGGAAGGGGCCTGAATACTTTCCAAAGGCACTGTAATGGGCATTAACAGCAGCGTGTGTATGGCGTAAGTGTGCATATGTACTGTCACGAATTACTAAGGTGGGTGGAATCAGGCGCAGAGAGCAGGTTTCAGTTATTTGTCAGTTTATTCTCCGGCGCACAAACGACGGTCACGCCAACACACAGGGCGAATAAAATACCCAGCCCTAACACAGGACCAAAATAGTCCGGAGAATAAAACACACGAAAAACCACCATATAACAGGATAACAAAAACAATCCCGCACAAAACAAGGGCGGGACAAACTACTATATATAAGGACGCTAATTAAACTAAAATACACACAGGTGAAACTAATAAGACAAAACCAACAGACAAACGAAAAAGGGATCGGTAGCGGCAAGTAGGATGGTGACGACGACCGCCGAGCACCGCCCGAACAGGCAGGGGAGCCAACTTTGGCGGAAGTCGTGACATGTACAGTGGGGCAAAAAAGTATTTAGTCAGCCACCAATTGTGCAAGTTCTCCCACTTAAAAAGATGAGAGAGGCCTGTAATTTTCATCATAGGTACACTTCAACTATGACAGACAAAATTAGAAAAAAATCCAGAAAATCACATTGTAGGATTTTTAATGAATTTAATTTGCAAATTATGGTGGAAAATAAGTATTTGGTCACCTACAAACAAGCAAGATTTCTGGCTCTCACAGACCTGTAACTTCTTCTTTAAGAGGCTCCTCTGTCCTCCACTCGTTACCTGTATTAATGGCACCTGTTTGAACTTGTTATCAGTATAAAAGACACCTGTCCACAACCTCAAACAGTCACACTCCAAACTCCACTATGGCCAAGACCAAAGAGCTGTCAAAGGACACCAGAAACAAAATTGTAGACCTGCACCAGGCTGAGAAAACTGAATCTGAAATAGGTAAGCAGCTTGTTTTGAAGAAATCAACAGTGGGAGCAATTATTAGGAATTGGAAGACATACAAGACCACTGATAATCTCCCTCGATCTGGGGCTCCACACAAGATCTTACCCCGTGGTGTCAAAATTATCACAAGAACGGTGGGCAAAAATCCCAAAACCACATGGGGGGACCTAGTGAATGACCTGCAGAGAGCTGGGACCAAAGTAACAAAGCCTACCATCAGTAACACACTACGCCGCCAGGGACTCAAATCCTGCAGTGCCAGACGTGTCCCCCTGCTTAAGCCAGTACATGTCCAGGCCCGTCTGAAGTTTGCTAGAGAGCATTTGGATGATCCAGAAGAAGATTGGGAGAATGTCATATGGTCAGATGAGGACAAAGAATGCTGAGTTGCATCCAAAGAACACCATACCTACTGTGAAGCATGGGGGTGGAAACATCATGCTTTGGGGCTGTTTTTCTGCAAAGGGACCAGGACGACTGATCCGTGTAAAGGAAAAAATTAATGGGGCCATGTATCGTGAGATTTTGAGTGAAAACCTCCTTCCATCAGCAAGGGCATTGATGATAAAACGTGGCTGGGTCTTTCAGCATGACAATGATCCCAAACACACCACCCGGGCAACGAAGGAGTGGCTTCATAAGAAGCATTTCAAGGTCCTGGAGTGGCCTAGCCAGTCTCCAGATCTCAACCCCATAGAAAATCTTTGGAGGGAATTGAAAGTCCGTGTTGCCTAGTAACAGCCCCAAAACATCACTGCTCTAGAGGAGATCTGCATGGAGGAATGGGCCGAAATACCAGCAACAGTTTGTGAAAACCTTGTGAAGACTTACAGAAAACGTTGGACCTCTGTCATTGCCAACAAAGGGTATATAACAAAGTATTGAGATAAACTTTTGTTATTGACCAAATACTTATTTTCCACCATCATTTGCAAATAAATTCATTAAAAATCCTACAATGTGATTTTCTGGATTTTTTTTCTCCATTTGTCTGTCATAGTTTAAGTGTACCTATGATGAAAATTACAGGCCTCTCTCATATTTTTAAGTGGGAGAACTTGCACAATTGGTGGCTGACTAAATACTTTTTTGCCCTACTGTATGTCTGGGTGTGTGTGTGAGTGTGTGGGTATGTGCACTGTATGTGCATAGATTCAGTGCAAGAGAGTTAGTGCAAAAAAAGGACATTGCAGGTAGCCATTTGATTCATTATTTATCAGTCTTGTTTAGAAGTCTTATGACTTGGGGTTAAATTCTGTTCAGGGTTCTGTTGGTTTCAGACTTGGTGCACTGGTACTACTTGCCGTGCGTTAGCAGAGAGAACAGTCTATGACTTGGGTGGCTGGAGTCTTTGACAATTCTTTGGGCCTACCTCTGACACCACCTGGTATAGAGGTTGTGGATGGCAGGGAGCTTGGCCACAGTGATATACTGGGCCATATGCACTACCCTCTGTAATGCCTTGCGATCGGATGCCAAGCAGTTGCCATACCAAGCGGTGATGGAGCAAGTCAAGATGCTCTTGATGTTGCAGCTGTATAACTTTTTGAGGATCTGAGGGCCCATGCCATCTGAGGGTCCATCTTTTCAGCCTCTTGAGGGGGAAGAGGTATTGTCCTCTTAGTAGATCCTTTAGTGATGTGGACAAAGGAATTTGAAGCGCTCAACCTACTCCACTACAACCCCATCGATGTGAATGGGGGGCATGCTCAGCTCTCCGTTTCCTGTAGTCCAGAATCAGCTCCTTTGTCTTACTGATGTTGAGGGAGAGGTTGTTGTCCTGGCATCCTTTGTCCGCACCACACAGGGCATTTGAACTGATTCCAGAGGCCGATACAAAACAACACCGCCAGAGGAGAGGGAGTCGGACTTCGAAGACCCACCGCTTCCGAGTATATTACTTGCTAATGTCCAGTCCCTAGATAACAAAGTTGACAAAATCTGGGCACGGGTTGCTTTCCAGAGAGACATCAGGGATTGTAACATACTCTGTATCACTCTTTCGGGATATGCTGTTGGAGTCGGTACAGCCACCTGGATTCTCAGTGCATGGCAGCATTTGCACAAAACTGAAAGCGTGTACCACCGCATTTAACCATGGCAAGGTGACTGGGAATATGACAGAATAAAAACAGAGTAGTCATTCACTCACGCAAGGCAATAAAAAAAGCTAAATGTCAGTATAGAGACAAAGTCGAGTTGCAATTCAACGGCTCAGACACAAGACATATGTGGCAGGGTCTACAGACAATCACGGACTACAAAAGGAAAACCAGCCACGTCGCATACACCAACGTCTTGCTTCCAGACAAACTAAACACCTTCTCTGCCTTCACCTTCGAGGATAATACAGTGCCACCGACGCGGCCCGCTACCAAGGACTGTGGGCTCTCCTTCTCTGTGGCAGACATGAGTCTGATATTTAAACATGTTAACCCTCGCAAGGCTGCCGGCCTAGACAGCATCCCTAGCTGCGTCCTCAGAGCATGCACAGACCAGCTGGCTGGTGTGTTTACAGACATATTCAATCTCTCCCTATCCCAATCTGCTGTCCCCACATCCTTTAATAAGATGGCCATAATTGTTCCTGTACCCAAGAATGCAAAGGTAACTGAACTAAATTACTATTGCCCTGTGGCACTCACTTCTGCCATCATGAAGTGCTTTGAGAGACTAGTCAAGGATCATATCACCTCCACCTTATCTGTCACCCTAGACCCACTTCAATTTGCTTACCGCCCCAATAGGTCCACAAATGGTCCAATCGCCATCACACTGCACACTGCTCTATTCCATCTGGACCAGAGGAATACCTACAGTGGCTTGCGAAAGTATTCACCCCCTTTGGCATTTTCCCTATTTTGTTGCCTTACAACCTGGAATTAAAATAGATTTTTGGGGGTGTTTGTATCATTTGATTTACACAACATGCCTACCACTTTGAAGATGCAAAATATTTTTTATTGTGGAACAAAAAACTGAAAACTTGAGCGTGCATAACTTTTCAACTTTTTTAGATTTTCCCTGTATTTAGTGCCATTCCTTCAATTCTGACCAGTTACCCAGTCCCTGCTGATGAAAAACATTCCCACAGCATGATGCTGCCACCACCATGCTTCACTGTGGGGAGAGGGTTCTCAAAGTGATGAGAGTTGTTGGGTTTGCACCAGACATAGCATTTTCTTTGATGGCCAAAATGAAATACAAATTTAAAATACATTTGAATTACAGGTTGTAATGCAACAAAATAGGAAAAACGCCAAGGGGGATGAATCATTTTGTAAGGCACTGTATGTAAGAATGCAATTTATTGACTATAGCTCAGCATTCAACACCATAGTACCATCCAAGCTCATCATTAAGCTTGAGGCCCTGGGTCTCAACCCTGCCCTGCACAATTGGGTCCTGGACTTCCTGAAGGGCCACCCCCAGGTGGTGAAGGTAGGAAACAACATCTCCCCTTTGTTGATCCTCAACACTGGGGCCCCACAAGGGTGCGTGCTCATCGACCTCCTGTATTCCCTGTTCACCTTCAACTCAATCATCAAGTTTGCAGACAACACTAGTAGGCTTGATTACCAACAACGACGAGAGTCTACAGGGAGAAGGCTCAACATCAACCAAACAAAGGAGATGATCGTGGACTTCAGGAAACAGTGGAGGGAGCTCCCCCCTACCCACATCGACAGGACAGCAGTGGAGAAGGTGGAAAGTTTTAAGTTCCATGGCGTACAAATGAAAATGGTCCACCCACACAGACAGTGTGTTGAAGAAGGTGCAACAGTGCCTCTACAACCTCAGTAGGCTGAAGAAATTTGGCTTGTCACCTAAAACCCTCACAAACCTTTACAGATGCACAATTCAGAGGATCCTGTCGGCAGGGCTCTCCAGAGGGTGGTGCGGTCTGCACAACGCATCACTGGCGGCAAACTACCTACCCTCCAGGAAACTTACATTAACCGATGTCACAGGAAGGCCAACAATATAATCAAGGACAACAACCACCCGAGCCACTGCCTGTTCACCCCGCTACCATCCAAAAGGCGAGGTCAGTACAGGTGCATCAAAGCTGGGACCAAGAGACTGAAAAACAGCTTCTATCTCAAGGCCATCAGACTGTTAAACAGCTACCACTAGCACAGAGAGGCTGCTGCCTACATATAGACCTGAAATCATTGGCCACTTTAATAAATGGAACACGAATCACTTTAATAATGCCACTTTAATAATGTTGACATATCTCACATTACTCATCTCATACAGTTGAAGTTGGAAGTTTACATTCGCTGTGTTTTTGCTGGACACGGATGACATGGTATGCTGGTATGCTGGTGACCACCATCAAAGTGCTGAATTATTTAATACAGTACATAAAATACAGTTGAATTCGGAAGTTTACATACACCTCTGTCAAATACATTTAAACACAGTTTTTCACAAGTCCTGAAATTTAATCCTCGTAAAAATTATTTGTTTTAGGTCAATTAGGATCACCACTTTATTTTAAGAATGTGAAATGTCAGAATAATAGTAGAGAGAATGATTTATTTCAGCTTTTATTTCTTTCATCACATTCCCAGTGGGTCAGAAGTTTACATACACTCAATTAGAATTTGGTAGCATTGCCTTTAAATTGTTTAACTTCGGTCAAACGTTTCGGGTAGTCTTCCACAGGCTTCCCACAATAAGTTGGGTGAATTTTGGCCCCTTCCTCCTGACAGAGCTGGTGTAACTGAGGTTGTAGGCCTCCTTGCTCACACATGCTTTTTCAGTTCTGCCCACAAATTTCCATTGGATTGAGGTCAGGGCTTTGTGATGGCCACTCCAATACCTTGACTTTGTTGTCCTTAAGCCATTTTGCCACAACTTTGGAAGTATGATTGGGGTCATTGTCCATTTGGAAGACCAATTTGTGACCAAGCTTTAACTTCCTGACTGGTGTCTTGAGATATATCAATTTTCCTCCCTCATGATGCAGCAAAGCACCCCGACAACATGATGCTGCCACCCCCGTGAGACACTGTTGGAATGGTGTTCTTCGGCTTGCAATTTTTGGCTGATTTCTTTTGTTTTCCCCATGAGTTCAAGAAAAGAGGCACAGATTCTTATTCCATTCCTTACTTAGATTTATGTGTATTAGGTATTTGTTGTGGAATTTTTAAATATTACCTGTTAGATATTGCTGCACTGGAACTAGAAGCACAAGCATTTCGCTGCACTCACAATAACATCTGATAACCATGTGTATGTGACCAATAGAATTGGATTTGATTTGATTTGAGTGCTACAGGGTGATAGTCATTCATAAAGTTTACCTTTGCGTTCTTGGGCACAGGAACGATGGTTATTTGCTTGAAACATGTAGGTATTACAGACTGGGTGAGGGAGAGGTTGAAATCAGCGCATTCTCCTGGTAATCCATCTGTCCCTTTGGCCTTGTGAATGTTAACCTCTTTAAAGGTCTTACTCACATCAGCTAAGGAGAGTTTGATCACAGTCCTCTGGAACAGCTGGTTCTCTCACGCATGGTTCAGTGTTGCTTGCCTCGAAGTGAGCATAGAAGGTATTTAACTAGTCTGGTCAGCTCGTGTCACTGTAATCACTGCAATCTGTGATAGTTTGCAAGCCCTGTCACATCCGACGAGGGTCAGAGCTGATATAGTGGGCTTCGATCTTAGTCTTGTATTGACGATTTGCCTGTTGGATGGTTCATCGAAGGGCATAATGACATTTCTTATAAGAGTCCGGGTTAATGTCTCGCTCCTTGAAAGTGGAAGCTCTAGCCTTTAGCTCAGTGTGTATGTTGCCTCTAATCCATGGCTTCTGGTTGGGATATGTATGTACTGTCGCTGTTGGGACGACGTTGCCAATGCATTTATTAATGAGGCACCCAGAGAAGGCTGTGCTCAGGATGATGCTTCGGTCATTATCTGGCTGACTCTTAGAGACCTTTTTAAATAGGACTAGGATGTAATGTAACCAACCACCTTTTCATATAGGACTATAGAACATCACGCTGATAGCAATACCAGAATACCCTTTCCTTGGCTACAGGTGCTACATGTTTTCTTTTTATTGATGCATGGATGCTGCAATTTCTGCTACAATGTTACTGCTCTTTACTTAGGAGTATCATGTTTTGTTTATGGTAGACTAGATTCAACTTATTTATATGAGTAAGTCTATTAGTACTATTGATAGGAGAAATAAACAACTGGTAATTATGACTAAATGCATTACAACACTGATCAAAGGGATGTGTCACCTTAGGCCTCTAGTGATTGCCATGGATACAAAATAACAGCTGTAGAATCAGGTAGGATGTGGTTGAGACAGAGCTAGATATAGAAAAGAAAGGTATCGAGCTATGACTCCCAGCCTAGAACGACTTGCAGCCAATATCTCCTTTAGTCAGCTGTCTCCATCAAGCTCATTTGAGCCAATGGCCCCACACTCTGCAGAGGCAGAGGGAGGTAAACAGTGAGTGCAATATCTGTTTGTCTCAGGGTCAGCCTCAGCCATACCTATTAGTGGAAACTTTTCGATGAGTAACAGTGCCGTGGCCATTTTTATGAGCCATCAGAGGAACGGCAAACGTCTTCCAGCTAGATTTAAGGGTGCACCAGCATTTAAATCTCCCCTCTATGGCAAGAGTGAGGGAGGTCTGTGCCAAAGTAGGTCTGTGTCAGGGAAATTGCTTTTTCTCATGCTGTCAGACAACAATTCAAAGACTGAATTGTTTCCACACATGCTGAGAGTGGAAGAGAAAAAAAGAGAAGGGGGGTGGAGGGAGAGGATGAGATAAGCAGGAGGGGGTTGGTTGCTGCATCATTTTTCTCTTTCTTCCATGCCTTATTGTTTGATGTTAACTGAACTCTACAATATTTTCATCATATTTATAAAAAATGACAAGGCTATTTAACACCTGTGTTTGTGCTGCCTAGTCAATGCTGGAGACTGAGTTTCACTTTTTAATTCCCTCTCTTTCTCCCTCTCTCTCAGGTATGACGTGTCAGGCGCGGACATCGTACACGGAGGATGAGGTGTTGTGGGGCCACCGCTTCCTGCCTGTCATGTCTCTGGAGGAGGGATTCTTCAGGGTGGACTACTCCCAGTTCCACAGCACTTTCGAGGTCAACACCCCACCCTACAGCGTCAAGGATCACGACGAGAAATCCTCCCTGCCTTCACCCCTCTCCACCCCCACGCTGGGCGAGAGCCACGGGCACGCCCGACGTGCCCGGGTCTTCTCTGTGGACTGCATCAACACTACGGACAGGGAGGAGCGGGCAGGGCAGTCCAGGCTGCCCAGTAAGCTTCAGAGGATGAGCTCGTCTGGGAAGGAGGACCTACAGAGGAAGGTTCTGATGCTGAGCTCCCAGCACTCCGAGAAGGCCTGTAGTACTGGAGACCTGCCTCTCAAGTTGCAGCGTCTCAGCTCCTCCCCCGGTCCAGAGGCTGCAGCTCGGCTGCAGCTCAAGGCCTTGAAACTGGGCTTTGAACCCATGACCCAGTCCACTGGAGACCTGCAGCTGCCCCCCACCCCAGCCCCTGTCCCCGCCCGTATCCACACCCCTCTGCCCTCAGGAGGGGGCCGACCAGAGGACAACCTGCCGGCCAAATTACGCAGGATGAATGCTGACCGCTGAGGTCATCATGGCCAGACTTTGCATGCATCCCAAATGGAACCCTAGTCTCTATTTAGTGCACTACTTTAGAACAGGGCCCATAGGGGGCTCTGGTCAAAAGTAATGCACTATGTAGGGAATAGGGTGTTATTTGGGACACATCCCCAGAGTCTAACTTCTCTTTGACCACACATCAAACTATGGAGAGAGGGAAAATGGAACGTGACTGAAAAACAATGATATGGAAGGGAAAAATAACTGATGGACGGTGTGTCACTACTTCTGTTTTTTCAAACACAATCTTTACTGGAATTACTGTGATTTTTGGGTGTTTTACAGCAACAGTGTTCATACTGGTCAAACACACACACACACACACACACACACACACACACACACACACACACACACACACACACACACACACACACACACACACACACACACACACACACACACACACACACACACACACACACACACACACTAATCTTTCCATCATCACCCCCACACTCTAAAGAATTGTGCATGTATACAATCAATCCATCTGAATGCACTACATACCCCCTCTCTTAGTTTTAAACAAATAAAATATATTTAAGATGATAATATGTGGTGTACCTGCAACTTCCTTTGTCTATATTCTAGTTCCCATCAAACATCTACTTAGCTAAGAAATACAGTCAAAATGCAATCTACATCTTGTTGTTGTTATTATTCACAATTGGGGCAGTATGTTATCTGTAATCTGCTACTCATTAGTTTACATAACACCTTTGTTTTCACATTTAACAGGTTGTTGATGGCCTAATCTTATAGCTGCTGGCGCGAGACACTTTCTATAACAGTTCCATAACTCCTTTGAACAGAGTCCGACACAGTAGATAATGGACTTTGCTGATACCAGAGAGAAAACACAGTCTTCGTCCAAATGGCACCCTACAGAGGCTTGTCCTTGGTGGTGATTGGCTGGTGTTTGGGAGTGGAGGAAGCGGAGGATAGGGAGTGAAACAGTGGAGGAAGTGTCCACCCCCTTCAGACGGGCAGAGACAAGTAGCATGGCTAAATTGACTAAACAGACTTACAGACATACAGACACACACACTCTCTTTCAATTGACTTGTAGCCCGTTGTCGCTGAAAGGAATTATGATTATTATATAGAGTAGGATACACATTAGTCACAAGACTTCTCTCACAATGAAGTCTTTGTCACGCTGGTATAAATGATTCGGGAGGAATGCGTAATAGCGTTTTTTTTACTGTACCCAAATTACGGCGTGCCGTGTAAAGGCACGGGGATGAAGACCAAACAAACATGTAACAAAAACACAGGGTTGAAACCCAAACAAAAGAGCGAGGAGTACCTCGAATAAATACACACGCGCACAATGGTTAACGCACGGGACGAGACCCGTAATCATTTGCGCAATCCATAAGGGCATGAAAGCCCAAAACCCAGGTACTCACACGCACCAATGGACATTGTGACAATAATCAACCCCCAATGGAAACCAAAGGGCACATAAATACAAAATACTAATCAGTGGAAATAGAGGACAGGTGTGCGTGATGATAGTTCCGGAGGGATCCGTGACAGTCTTCATTATAAAGTCCAACGGCAGACTTTAAGGACAGAAGCTTTGAAATGAACACAACCTGTAACTCATCTGAACGAATGGAGAGGAAAAAGTGGAGAGGGAGAGAGCAAGGGAGGAGAACAGAGAGAAAAGAAAGAGTGGAGAGGGTCACCTGAGCTCAGGGACAGAAGTGCAGCGTAGGCTTTGGGAGGATTTGTCCATGTCTACGTCCCAAATGGCCCGTAGGGCTCTGTTTAAAAATATTGCACTATGAAGGGGAATGGGGTGCTATTTGGCATGCAGCCAACACAGGCCTCAGTGGGATTTAGCACTCCTGTGAGTAGAGGGTTCAGACAAACGGATGTATGATAGTTAGAGGCACCCACCCACCAAGCACTAATTTCTCCACCAACGCCACAAAGGGAGGAGATTCGACCAGGGGAATTCGATTTTCCCTACTTGAGGTGCACGCCTGAAGCGACCTGCGTGGAGGGATCTCTAGCCTCTGGTAATGAATTCCTCACTGCGTTCGCCCACTCAGAGTTTAGGCTAAAGCCTGACCTGATCCACACGATCCAACCTTTTCATTTAGCAGCATAAAGAGTCTGTAAGTGTGTGTGTGTGTGTGTGTGTGTATGTGTGTGTATCTATTTGCTCACACTCTTAAACACTACACATCTTCCACTGGCTCAGCAGAGGACAAGTCACCCAATCATACTACAACCATGAATAGCCTCATTACAATAAGAGGAAAGGAATGAGTGACCGGGACTGAGCTCAATCGACACCTCTTCAGAAGATGATTACAATACACTCTAATATCACGGTCACAGACCACATGCACTTAACAAAGATGACATACTGTATGAACGAATCGATGCACCACACAAGAGCGCATTACTCTCATATACAGATGTAGGCTCTTCATTTGATCACCCTGCTCCAGGAGAACTTTCCTGCGTTGAAGAAAATGTTTAACTTGTAGTGTATTTGAGATTTAAAAATCAGTCTAGAAGATACTATGCACATCACACATTCTTATTAGTCCTCAAAAGTCTGATTCAAAGGTCTTTCAGAACTCACTACATGCTAATAATAAGGATATTGAAGACCTTTCCTGTGCGCCATCATTTCCTGATCCTTATTGTGATGTCTTATTCAGGAGTGTCAGAGGTTATTTAGGTAAAGATCTGTCCCAGAGATAACACCTCCACTGGGTAAAAATACCAGGAGCATGAATCATTTGTTTGCGTCAAAAATCGCACCTTATTCCCTATTCAGTACACTACTTTTGACCATAGGGAATAGGGTGCCATTTGGGAAGCATATTTGGCATGGTGACGTACAGCACAGTGAGATTAAAGAACAGTCTCCCTTTAGATTGTCTTATCTGTTCTGCCCCCGGGTCTGTTTGTCTGGTTCACTGTCAATATCACTGCTTTCCTCCCACAGCTTCAGTCCTTGGCTTTGATCATGGAGCGAATACAGTGCCTAGTGAAAGTCTACAGACCCCTCGTAGTCTTCACATTTTGCTGCCTTAAAATGTCATCGAAAAAGAGATTGCATATGTTTTATTTCCGACTGATCTGCACAACCTACTCCACAATTTCAGTGAAAGAAAAAAAATATAGAAAATGTTCCAATTCACTAAGAAATATAAATTCAGGATGTATATCTTCACACCCCAGAAGTTAATACTTGGTGGAAGCACCTTTGCCAGCCATTACTGTGAATAATTACTGTGAATAATTTTGAATGAGATTCCTACCAACCTTGCAGAGCATTTTAAGGCAGCAAAATGAGAAGACTGTCAAAGGGATGTGTAGACTTACACTAGGCACTGTATGTACTTTAATCACAATAATTATATTTGAAAAATGTAGCTACATTGGAAATATAGTTAATTAGGCAAATTCTGAACACATCGATACACTGAATACACACACACACACACACACACACCCACGCACACACGCACACCCACACACACACACACACACACACACACACACACACACACACACACACACACACACACACACACACACACACACACACACACACAAACACACACACACACACACACACACACACACACACACACACACACACACACACACACACACACACAAACACACACACACACACACACACACACACACACACAAACACACACACACACACACACACACACACACACACACACACACACACACACACACACACACACACACACACACACACAAACATATATAAAAACACACTTACAAATTGTGCTTTAATGTCACCAAGTGGGAGGGAGTTTTTCCACTTCTCCCGTAGATTGACGTGTTGAGAGGGAGATTGAACGGCCATCACATTAGTTTGTCTACAAAGGGATGTGTGCCGGGCCGAGCAACCACATCCACAAAACCTCTACGTTTTGCAAATTTGTAACACATAATATGAATTTGAATTCATAACATATCATACATATCATATCATTAAATAAAGATAAAATAAATTTAAAAAAATACAAAATGGGTGATGGATATTCACAAATTAATACATACCATACTAAATAGAGTGTCCCGGAATTACGTACAAAATCATTTTAAATTCTCTGAAACCAGGTTGAGATAACTTGTTAACAGTCTAACCAGCTCTGCTACGGCAAGCAAAATGGTCAGAGTGAGACGTTCTCCCATTTGTGGCTGGAAGTAACTAGCAAGCATTCACGGGACAATATTTTCATGTTGCACACCTTTTCGTTTTCTCATTAAATGCTTTCAATATTTTTTATATAAACATTTTTACAATTGGTTTGAGGTTTTTAAGCCATTGAAATGTGGAACTTCTAAATGTAAGAATATTGTCCCGTATACAGTACCAGTTAAAAGTTTGGGCACACCTACTCATTCAAGGGTTTTTCTTTATTTGTAGGTGTGTCCAAACTTTTGACTAGTTCTGTATGTACATTGTGTAATGTATTGATGGTCACTAACTAGCCACATAGAGATATCCAACATCGAACTCATTTTACCATGGTCAGTGTGCGTCCCAAGAGAGAATTTATGAACTAACACCCACATGTTATTTGGAATTACTTGCAATCAAACCCAACCCTCAAATATGCCAAGAAAGGCAGAGACATCCTCAATCCTCTAAATCTCAGACATTCTAGCATTGTAACATACTGACTTTATGACCAAAGTTACCATATTTACACTTTTCAGTCAATTTGGGGACTAGAATAGATTACTACCAATGCCACATAGGCTGTTTTCAACCAAGTTTTTGGTTTTCCGGTTTAGTTACTTTTTAAATAACTGCTGGCTGAAGTGTACAATCTGTCAGTGTGAGTCTGAATGAATCACGAGTGTGAAGAAGGGGGAGGAAGGGAGAGATTTCACACATAAACATGCACTTCATACTAGTGGAGGCTCCTCAGAGGAGGAAGGGTAGGTCCCCTCCTCAGTGAAAAAAAATGATTAATCAAAAAAGTTTTTAAGATAAATCTTGACTAAGATAAAACTATACTAAATATATTCATGTCACCAAATAATTTATTAAAACACACATTTTTGCAATGAAGGTCTACAGTAGCCTCAGCAGCACTCTGTAGTGTAGCACCATGGTGTAACGGTGGAGAGCTTGCTTCAGTCCTCCTCTGGGTACATTGACTTCAATACAAAACCTAGGAGTCTCATGGTTCTCTCCCTTCCATAGACTTACACAGTAATTATGACAACATCCAGAGAACGTACTCCAACCGATCAGAGTTCTTGCAGCATGAACTGACATGTTGTCCACCCAATCAAACGATCAGAGAATGATTCTAGTAATGAAAGCATAAGCTACAGCTCTCTAGCACTGCAGTGTATACAATGTGGTTAGCAGTTGACTCAAACAGAGAAAGACAATAGTTGAAAACATTTTAACAAATGAATTTCTTCCAAAATTAAGGAGAAGCAGGAGAGAGACAGAGAGAGAGAGAGAGCTAGCTATAGGTGGTTGTATTTTTTTTTTAACTTTCACTTTCACTTAGCGAGTGAATGCAGCTAGTTAGTGTAGCCTACCCAAACACCCGGCTCAAACATAGAGGGATGCAATGTTAGCTAGCTGGCTATGGCTATTCAACATTGGAACTCATTCAAGTCAAGGTTTTATTAATTTATTGCCACCTGAGCCTGCCGGTGTAACTGCTAAACTGCTTGCTGACTGTTCGCTGTACTGTATTATTGTAGTGGGTTTACTAATATGATGTAGGCCGTGTGTAGCGGTTAGCGGTAATGATATGAAGGTTTGGCTTGAAAAGTGTTTTTCACCTGGTTACAGACAGCTGATGTGTTGTGCACTGAAGTCCACAAGCGTAGGGAAAATGTGAGGGGAAGAGAGCACGTAGAAAGTTGCAAGAAGCAATTATATATAAAATGAGCAAAGTGATCCAGCTGTTTTTATGTCACTGCTGTGAAATGGAACTGTGTTTGCGTGTCATCAGGGGATGCATTAATTCTGCCGATTCTGTTGAAAAACGTTTCTTAAACTGAAGCAAATGGAAAGAAATGGGGATAAACATATCTGAATTTGTCCAATAGAAACTCACATTTGCAACTGTTGGACTAATGATTACACCCTAGATCAACTAGATGCAGGCAAGACTATGCAGGTGATATTGAATGTATCACAGTCTGTCACCTTGATTGCTCAAAATTCTCTTGACCTGTTCACATACGTTGTGAACTTTCATTCATAGGCTAGGTTGTAGCAACCTCATGATGGGTACATGTTGTAGCCTAAACCTATCAATGTTACAGTGAGCCGGGGCAATGGAATATGAATGGCAGTCATACAAAATGCTGTAATAGAAATAAGATGTAGCATCTTCCGTCATAAAGGGCACCACTGCTTCACACACACCACCATATGGAGGAGGAAGGAAAAGATCTCTCTCCTTCTCTCTCTCTCTCTCTCTCTCACACACACACACACACACACACACACACACACACACACACACACACACACACACACACACACACACACACACACACACACACACACACACACACACACACACACACACACACACACACACACACACACACACACACACACACAGAGGGCCAATTATGTCAACCCTCACCACAACAATTCTAGCTGCAACATTCCTCAAGCGGAAACAAACGAAACGACAGCTTCCGTCCAACAACACGACAGTCACCATGGCAATCTGGGAGCCTGTCTGCCCTGCAGTGATGGAGGCTTATCCCTAATTTTGCGTTCAGTTTTCGAATGGGTGGCCAGCAATTAACTGGTCCTGAACATCTCAAAATCTAAGAGCATTGTATTTGGTACAAATCATTCCCTAAGTTCTAGACCTGAAGCTGAATCTGGTAACGAATGGTGCAGCTGTTGAGCAAGTTGAGGTGACTCAATTACTTGGTATTACCTTAGATTGTAAATTGTCATGGTCAAAACATATTGATTCAATGGTTGTAAAGATTTCTTTCTATTTGCTCTTCTAAATTGTAGCTTGAACTTGGCTGAACCTCCCATACTTCAGTTCTGATTAGGGCTAGATGTAAAACCTAAAGCTAAGCAAAACCTAATGGAAACAGCCAAGAAATGATTACAAAAACCCCACATAAACCAGATCAATGCAAATCTACTCTTACAGAGAAAGTAGTAGTGCATTACTGGTCTCATTGATTAAAACGTAACATAGTCAATGAAAATCTAGGAGACTGGTACGTTTGGTACATAAGACAGAAGGTTACTTAAGGCAAAAATGAAATTAGTGTGGTTGATCGAGGTGGATGAGTAGTTGTATAACGCTAACGTCTAGAAACCCAAAGGCTGGGTGTTTGAGCATTTGAACTAATTTTCACATTTGCAACCACTCTACTTATTCACTTTTAGCTACTTTGCAAGTACTTAGCATGTTAGCTAACCCTTCCCCTAACCCTAACCGTAGCCCTTTAACTCTTTAACCTAACTCCTAACCCTAACCTTAACCCCTAGCCTAGCCTAGACACTTAGCTAACATTAGTGTTTGCCACCTAGCCAACGTTAGCCACAACACATCGTAATTCGTAATATATCATACGAAATGGATGATGGACATCCACAAATTATTCAATAGATACGATACCAAACATGACACATACCACTAATTTCAGTGTCCTGGATTTGTACTATATGACGTCTACTCCTGAGTCCAGGCTGACATACTTGGTCAAAAGTAGATGCATTATATAGGGAATAGGGTGCCATTTGGGATGCAATCTGTTTGAATCACACAGGTCTCTGGGGATGTACAGATCCACTCAGCATAAACAGATCACAGATCGAACTGGCCAATCAATACCTGTCTTACTGATGCACCTCAAACTGGTACGAAACACCACCGGAGAAGGGTAATCCCTCTCCACTCTGCAGGCACCTCAGGGTTATGGAGGAGGAGGGATGTATGTGATTCTGGCGGAATTTTTCTGTGAGTGAGGTAGAGTTGACCATGGCCTCAGTTCACCTCACATCGATTGCAGGGCACACTGTTTTTGTTAATCACACACACACACACACACACACACACACACACACACACACACACACACACACACACACACACACACACACACACACACACACACACACACACACACACACACACACACACACACACACACACACACACACACACACAAATGCACAAATAAACACAACACATAAACACATCATAACACACTCCCCCCAGGATAAATGTTACATTTGAATAATGCCCTCAAGGTACCTGAGACAAACAGTAGCCATAAAAAGATAGTACTTTTTTACATCTAATTGACCTCTAGTCCCAATACGCTACAAATCAATCTCAAATTCACACAGACCAATAAAACCACTGTCTCAAAACACGGCAGCTTTATACCTGTTATCTACTGGAGAGATCTCTGGACATATTTGACTTTTTCTGAAGTACATAACATCCTGCAGAGCATCCTCGACCAATGGAGTGGACCGACTCCAATGAAATGACTGGAAATTCAACAAGCCTGCAGGTAGCACCACTCAAAATATCCACCTGAGAGAGAATAAAGTAGATGTCACGGGTCAAAATTTTGATTGATGACCCTATGTGAACCTATGTGAACTCTATGTGAACCCTATGTAGTGATGACGTGTGCATGTCTTCTGGTCAGGCAAGCCTGGTTAGGTGGGGGCTATGGGGTGAGTAAGGGTCCATTTGACAGGCCGTTAATGATTGATGACCCAAGCCTGATTTATGACCCTATGTAATGATTTATGACCCTATGTCATGTAGAAGGGTGCATGCCCTGGGTTGAGTAAGGGACCATGTGTCAGGTCAACCTGTTACTGTTTCTCACGGTTTGGGTTGGTTAAGGCCCCTTATAAAGCCGCTGAACAATACCTGTTTAAGACTGTACATGATAACCCCCCTGAATATTAAACAAAAATGACACCTATGCCAATTTTAGGGATGTTATGCTCGGCTTGTCATGAACCCAGTGACCAAAGCCTTGAAGAAGTTCTGTGTGAAGCTCCAGAATGTTTTAAAGGATTTTTGGGTACGAGTGAGGGCCACATGTCTTACATATTCCACCCGGAGGATTCTACGGTAAAGATATTCACAGACCGTGGACCCAAACCCCTTTATCCTGCAAAACCTGGGAGTTTTCCCCCGGCTCTGGGGATGAGAGAATGGCTAAACATCAGGCTGGCTCTTTGTAAAATTGAACAGGTCCTAAGTGTTACAAATGTGCCAGGATATGCGTTGGAAGAACAGGTCTGCGGCCGCAGTGATCTCAAGGCTCTAAGAATTGCTTCAATGGACTATAGCCCTGACAACAAAGTGACAATTTTAGCCTGTGACCTTTATGATAAGGCTAATGCTACAAAGTCTGTCAATTCTCCGGTAGCTTCCAGAGCACGCAAACATGTAAACTTTTTTATTCCTGTGTTTAGTTTTAAATGGGTGGATTATCCAATTTTCATAACACTTATGAATAAGCTGGACATTCTCTTCCAAAATGGGGAACAGTTAAAGCGCTGGGCGAGGCTTTCCTTGAGACAGAGTCAAGACCAAAAGGCCCGACGGAGGATCTACCCCTGGAGTGAAAACTTACCATGTGTTGATGGACATAGCAAGAGAGCCTTGCCTTTTGAGGGTGAACTCGACACGGACAATGGCGGTTGGTTGCATAAGCTCCCAGGATCTGTAAGAAAGGCATCGTAAAATACCTTAAGAATGTAACGATATAAAATGTATGTACTAAATATTTTGAATGAAATAAATGGTTTTAAAATCAGAATCTCACCACGTTATGAACTCTCGCGTTTGTTCACTCTTAGCGCAGTCTGTCCCTGAGAAAAATCTTGCGGAAAAAGCCATGTGCGCGCGCATGTGCGTGAGGGAGTTTTCTGTAGTGGCTGTGTGTGTGTGTGTGTGTGTGTGTGTTTCAAAAACAGAAAAAGGGGGGCGGGTTGTTTGTTAAAAAAATACCATTGCATGCCTGGTGGGTCGTTTGAAACCAAGGTTTACACTAGCCTGCAAAACAGATGCCTACCCCCCAACAATAATATTGTGTCTTACGACTCCTAATCTTAAAGGCCTTTCATAAAACTATTTTTTTAGGTGGGCTAAAAAAGTCATTCATCCCAGCGATGTCGAGAACAACACACCCCATGCATCTAGGTGCTAGCACCCCGGAGATTTTAGAAGCTCCAAAAGGATCCTAATGTTTAGACACACCCAATACCATGTGTTTGAAATGTGTCAAATATACCATGGGCGGGGGTATAGCCCGAAAAAAACGACAAACCCCAAATGCTATGTAAAAAAATCATTCAGGGGTTTTTCTCTAGGTCGTAGGGTACAAAAGCGCTAGAAACCATGGGCAATGTTAGCAGCGTTTTAGTTCCGATGCAAACAGCACCTCCAGAAACTCCAAGAATCGTTATCGGACTGAAGCGTTAAAAAAGATAATCGGGGAAAAAAGTCTAATGGATCTATCGCAAGGTGAGTTCTTGAAATAAATCTTTATTAGATTTGGTTGTTGTTGGGGAATTGTTTGAAAAGCGTGGGATGTTATAGAAATATTAAACAATCATTAGGATCAGTATGCTTACCGTATAACAAGGCAATATTAGCTAAAGTGATTATAGCTTTAATATTGTCGAATGTTTTATAGATTCTGAAGCATTCACGCAGATACTCCGAGGTATAACTGAGCTCGAACCATCCAATGGGGCTCCGAAACAAAGTGCCGACAAACAAACGCCTGCCCTGAATTGTCAACGTAAGTAAGCTCCAAGAATTCCATACATAAAAATATTTATACCTTAAAAACAAAAAGTGTGGGCATCTTATATTAAAAGTTATTTTATATGTTTACAGAGGACCTAAAGCCTAGAAGGTTAAACGATGCCCTATGGAGCCTGAACGGTTTCTGCGAAGCATATGACTACGAGACAATTCTGCCCTACTCCCAGGATGTATTTACACAAAAGCAGCGAACAGAGACTTTAAACGGCAGGTCAACTCCCCTTGGCCAGGACAACGTTGTCCCCCATATTTCTAAACACCAAAGGATAATTAGTGCTCAGATCCACAGTTCCGCTTCACCCGAACAATTCTACTTGGCCGATATTCACGAGACGTCGTTCCAAGGACTAGGTATGAATCAATTATATATTATTATTTATATATATTATTATTTTAATATTTATATATTTTTTTTATGCCGGAATATGTTAAAACAAGGCCTAATGCTGTTTTTTGTTTGTTTGTTTGTTTTTTTCAGGCTCACCATCTACCGGACCTGCAGATGCTGTAATACAGGTTGAACAAAGACATCAGCCCATGGTTTCAGAGCTTCTTCAGAACAGCCCTCGTCAAAAAAGCCGAGGTATTTAATTAATGTATTGTTAATATATAGGCTTATATCTGAAATGTATTTGGCATTTTTAACATATTTTAGGGTTAATAACCTATTTGTGTATGTATTATTTTTATTTCAGACTCCTCACCGGCTTATGAACACAACGCACAAACATCGGAGGATGCCCAGACAAGCATCCCCGAGGAGGCTCCAAAGACACCAGCGAAACCTGATGATGTCAAAGATTTAAATGACATTTCTGAGGTAGACGATTTGATGTTCTGTGAATGATGTTCTGTGAAGCTGCCAACCTTCTTGAATCGGCCAATTCTGTGGGGGAAACAGCAGATTCTGAAATAGACCAAGCGTTTTCAAAGCGTTTACCCTGGGTTTAAAATCACGAAAGGCTCTACTCCAGAGGCGCATGTGTATTCTACTCGAGCATCAATACAATCAGGATGTGTCATTCTGGCGTAGCGAGCTACCCCGTATGTTAAAAAACATTAGGGCTAAAACAAGCAAATACCGCCGTTAAAAAACACACATGTAAACACACACACACACACACACACATCCTTAATTAGACAGATGGCGCCCCCTATAGACCAAAGTGAGACAATTGAAACCCTCTTAGCCAGGATCCCTACAGAGCTCCAAGATATAGTTAACCATATGAATGATTCGGGGGTAATTGACATAATGACAATAGATGAAAATCTATTATCCCAGATTCCCTCCGAACTCATAGACATTATTACACGTATGAATGAGTCAGGGCCTTCCGAGGAAAACATGTTAACACAGATTCCCGAAACCATCATATCTCTAATTACCCAGCTTAACGCGAGCCCTAGGTTTAATTCGGCCCCACAGACACCTCTAAGACAGCCTTTAACAACATTGTCCGAAGAGTCTGAAAGTCAATATGATGTTTTTGAACAGTTGGACAAATGTCTAGCAAATCTGGAGGGGGGCGGTCTTGAGATCAGTGTACAGAACGAGAGCGCTAGGTTTAATTCGGCACCCCAGACACCTATAAATCAGCCTTTAACACCAATGTCCGAAGAGTCTGAAACCCAATACGATGTTTTTGAACAGTTGGACAATTGCCTAGCAAATCTGGAGGGGGGAGGTCTTGATCGAAGTGTACATGTTTTGCGTCGAAATAAATTCAACAATATTGAGGTTCGCCAGTTTTTCAATTTCGCATGGGGGGGTCAGATTCGGGAATATGCTGTGTTTTACGTAATGCTTATGGACACTTTGAATGAACTGTTAGCGAGGATTAGAGATTATAGCGAACCTAGGGATCTCTTACAGTTGGAAATTTGTGGAGACAGTCTACAGAGCAAGGTATCGCTTATTTTACAGAATGGTGAAGCAGAGCTTGAACAATTTGTTAAACTGCTAGAACGCCTTGTTCAGTCAAATTTAAACGTGCTAGCAGATAGGACCCTCGAACTTGTAGTACAATTAGTACGCCAACCACAAGGGGGCGGGGGTCAGAGACGAAAGCTCGAGAGTTTAATGCAGTCCGAAATCATAAGCAATAAAAGGGCCTATCTCATAAACGTTCACAATCCAGGTAATAAGCTATGTTTTGCCATAGGTTTGGCCCACTTACTCAGCCCAGGATGTACGGATCAAGCCGCGTTACATAAAGCTCGAGAGCTACAAACTGCGGTGGGTCTCGGTATACAGGATGCTGTGGCTTTCTCAGACATAGTCAAATTTGAAAACTTTCTGAACATCAAGATTGTGGTTTTGTACCACAGTAGGGCTAATGACGCTCTCCTCAAGTTCCAAAATATACCCGAACCACATCCTAAGACTATGTACTTTTATGTGCAAAATGAGCATTACTATGCCGTAACTAACATCACAGCCTTTTTAGGCGCGCCATATGTCTGTCCAGCCTGTCATACCGGCTACACACGCATGGGGGGGCACTCGTGCCGTTACAACTGTTCAGTATGTCTGGATAAACATTGCCCTATGCAGCCGCTAAACTTGACCCCCTGTGCGGATTGTCACCGCACATGTCGTTCGGCCTACTGTTACGAAAAACACAAAACTGAAACATGGCATCCCAAGGCATGTAAATCTGTAAGCAGTTGTGACATTAACAAGAAATGTCCAAAATGTCATTGCAATTACAACCTTAAAATAGATAGCCCTAAACCTCATGTTTGTGGAATTATACACTGCCCAATCTGTAAAGGTCCTTTGAAAAGCAGAGACGCGGAAGCGGTTCAAGAAGTAACACATGAGTGTTACATTCAGCCCTTGGCTGAAGATGAACATACAGAGAAATATGTGTTTTATGATTTTGAGACAACTCAGCAATCAGGGGTTCATTTGCCTATTTTTGTGTCAACCATGACTTTCAAGGGTGAAAAATGGTCGGCCGAGGGACCCGATTGTGCCCGACTCTTTCTAAAACATTTTAGAAAAGCCCAGTACAGAAACTTCACGTTTATAGCTCACAATGCTAGGGCCTATGACTCCTATCTGCTTCTGAACCCTTTGATACAGCAAGGCGTGGCACCCAGTGTCATAGCTCAAGGGAGTAAAATATTATGCTTTGTTGACCCCGCCTTCAAACAGAGATACATTGACAGCTTAAGCTTCTTACCCATGAGATTGGCTCAAATGCCAGAGGCCTTGGGTTTTGAAAACTCTGTCAAAGGCTATTTCCCTCATTTCTTCACATCTGAGGAGAATCTACATTATATAGGATCTTATCCAGCCCCCGAAATGTACGGGTGTGATCAAATGTCTCCCAAAGAGCGTGAGAGATTCATGACATGGTACGAGACCGTAAGACATGGCACTTTTGATTTCCATAAAGAGATGGAATCATACTGTGACAATGACGTTGTTATACTTCGTGAAGGATGCCTCAGATTCAGAGAAGAGGTAATCAAAGATGCGGGCATTGACCCCTGGAGCTGTACAACTATTGCATCAGCGTGCATGAAAACCTATCGTACACACTATCTAACTCCTGAATCTATAGCTATCCCATCGCCAGACAACTACCGACGCCAATTCAAGGCCTACTCTAGTGGTTCCATTCAATGGTTGGAGTACTTGGCCCAGGATAAAGATATTTTTATCCAACATGCTTTGAATCGGGGGGAGAAGGCTTTTGGGCCTTACCATGTAGATGGATACACACAGATTGACGGGGTTGAGACAGTGTATGAGTACAACGGTTGTTTCTTCCACGGTTGTAAATTATGCTTTGTCCCCCACACCTTGTGTGTCCTAACCCAAAAGACTTTTGGGGAAATGTACCAAGAGTTTCAAGACAAACTGAATTCTTTAAAGGCTACTTACGGGTTAAAAGTTGTGGTTTTGTGGGAGCACGAATGGACAGCCCTCAAAAAGGCAGATCCTAGTGTTAAGGCCTTCCTTACCCATTATGACCCTCCAGAGCCCCTGGAACCGCGACAGGCCTTGTTTGGAGGCCGGACCAATGCTTTGACATTGCGTTATGTAGCTCAACCCGACGAGACAATAGGCTATGTAGATTTTACATCCCTATATCCTCATGTAATGAGTTCCTCATTCTATCCTATAGGGCATCCTGAAATTATTCACAGCGACTTTGACGAACCCCAAAATTATTTTGGTTTAATCAAAGCGACTGTCTACCCTCCTAGGGGGCTGTTTATACCTGTGTTGCCTTACAAGGGTCCTAAAGGAAAACTTTTCTTTCCCCTTTGTCGCACATGCTGTGAAAACCACAACCAGGAAAACCCCTGTGATCACACAGATCAAGAAAGAGCCCTGACCGGTGTATGGGTCACTGTAGAATTCTCTAAGGCTTTAGAGAAGGGGTATCGTGTGGCCAAAATCTTTGAAGTGTGGAACTTTTCCAGGAAATCAGACACACTTTTTAAAGAGTACATCAAAACCTTCTTGAGATGCAAGCAGATGGCTTCAGGCTATCCTGCATCGGTCACAGATCAAGAAAGTAAAGACCAGTACATTCAAGACTACCATGACAGAGAAGGCATACTTCTTGACCCTGACAGAATAGAGGTCAACAAAACCAAAAGAAATGTGTCGAAATTGTACTTGAACTCCCTTTGGGGGAAATTAGCGCAGAGATGCAATATGCTAACAACTTCGATCATTAAAGACCCCGAAGAATTTTTGGAATTTGTTTTTTCGGACCAATACGAAATTTCACATTTTTCCTTCTTGAGTCAAGACATTGCCTTGGTGCAATGGAGGCGCCACCAAAAGTGGGTTCTACCCCCGGGTAATGTAAATGTGTTTCTTGCAGCATTTACCACAGCCTATGGCCGCCTTGAACTGTACACCCTCATGGAACAGCTTCAGAGGCGGGTTCTTTACCACGACACAGACTCTGTGGTCTATGTAAGCAAACCGGGGGATTGGACCCCCCCACTTAGCAACTATCTTGGGGGTTTAACGAGTGAACTCGAAGAGGGTGACCATATTACAGAATGGTCCTCATGTGGTCCAAAAAGCTATGCTTTTAGGACTAAAGCCAATCACGTGGTGTTGAAAGCCAAAGGCGTGACTCAAAACTATGAAAATGCACCGCGTGTAAACTTGGAATCAATCACGCGCTTGGTCGAGGGGTTCGTAAAGGACAAGAATAGTGACTTGGAGATTTTGAGCTCCTACAACAAAATAGTGAGGGATAAAAAGGGGTTCCATCTAAGAAACGCACCACTCACTAAAAGATTCAGGGTAGTCTATGACAAGAGACAGCTATTGCCTGACGGTACCACATTGCCCTTTGGCTACTGACTTATGCTACAAGCCCCAGTGTGTCTTAAAGCTTAAGATATTATGACTGCTGTCGAGGGTTTTGACCCCCGGCTACAATTGCCTTTTTCAGCATTAATTGCAGGCCCTTCAAACAGTGGCAAAACTTTTTTTGTAAAAAGTATTTTAGAGAATTCTGAACATGTGTTATCTCAAAAGCCTGACAATATTGTATGGTGTTATTCATGTTACCAACCTCTGTATGATGAATTATTGAAGACAATAAAAATCAAGTTTGTTGAAGGAATACCCGATTCTCTGTCTGATGATGAACTTCTCCCCCCACATGTAAATAATCTGCTGGTTTTGGACGATATGCTATTTGCTGGTAGCGAACACCCTGAAATTGCACGAGCTTTTACCCAATATACTCATCATAGAAACCTGTCCGTGCTTTACTTGGTCCAGAATGTGTTTCACCAAGGTAAAAATAGTCGGACCATTAGCTTGAATGCCAACTACATGGTATTGTTTAAAAATCCTAGAGACAAACTGCAAATTAGCACTCTAGCTCAGCAGATGTACCCTGGACGGAAATCATACTTTATGGAGAGCTATGAGGACGCTACCAAAGAGCCATTTTCTTATTTAATCGTGGATTTAAAAGCAAATACTCCAGAACACCTTAGGCTACGTACAGGGCTGTTTCCGGGGGAGAGGCCTGCTGCATACCTTCCTAAAAAGTAAACGCTATGTCTCTGCGTTTAAAAAGAAACCTCCCCCTCTTGAGAAGGCTAGTAGGTTCTACAGCTAAAGAACGGAAGGCCATCTTGGGTCGCTGTTCTTCAGATCTCATATTAGCCCTATGTGAGATTGCTTTGAATCTTCTCAAAGGACGCATTCCACTCACCCTGAACCAATTGAAAAAATTAAGGAGACAAAAGACAGCGATCAAACTCTTTGCCAATAAAAGGGCCAGTCTTCAAAAGAAAAGACATAGTATACAACAGTCTGGGGGTTTTCTTCTACCTTTACTCAGTATAGCCGTGCCCTTCATCACCAGCCTTATTGCGGCCAGACGTGGTGGTTGAACACGTGGGTGTGATGGCCACTAAAATGTACTTGGTGCCTCAACAAGAGTTGGATAGACTTAAAAAACAAATGCAGGGTCCTGAAGATATCAGACAAACAGCGGAAAATGATTTGGATACGGCCATGAAGGATGTTTTGAACCGAAAAGGATTGAACCCCTATGATAAGATTCAAAAATACACAAACCTAATGCAAAGGTATTTGACTCGGGTAAAGCAAGGGGAGAGAGAGACTAACCATTTAACCCTTTCCCTACAGGACCCTTTAACAGATGTCGAACCTAACGATAGCCATGCCCCTGTAAGGCCTGTACCGTCGATCTTACCTAGTGGAGATAATATGTCGGGTGAAGCTCAAATGCCATTTGAAGATAAAGTTATGCATGACCTACTGACACATGTGCCTTTACGTAACAGGAAGAATGTTAAATACATTATGAACAAGATAAAAGACTCAAAGGGGATAGCTGCTTGGAACGACTCTGGAGAGTTTATCCTTCAGGGCTCTGTGGTTAGGGGGTCCCATATGCAGGACTTGCTTAAAAGTACCACGGCTGCCCACAAGGTTGCTGATGACCGAAGGCCTCCCGGCTGGCGTCAGTTTCTTAAGGCCCTGGCAATCCTCAACATCCCCCTCTCCGGTGTACCCAACCATAAGCTTCGTCAACAGATTCAAGCTTTAAAACAAAAGCCTTCAACGAGATACAGCACCCCTAAAGATGCCCCAACGACACCGGCCCCATATGAAAGCGATGATGCTAACTCATTTACTCCCATGAACGTCTCAGGACCTTTTCCTAAACCCGATCTCTCGGCGTGGTTAGACTTTTGAAAATGACTTTTGAATGACTATGATTAAATTCAATAAATTTTTTATTTGAAAAATAAGCAAGTTAACATTTGTGGCATTCTTGAAACATATGACGTGAGCATACGCCTTGATTACGCGTTCTTAAAGGACACACATTTGAACACTTTTGATATTTTCTAACAAAACAAGATACAAGGTTATCATTACTTCTTAAATCATCCTTATAAAGAGACATAACATCTTCAAAAGAAACTCCCCGGGCTCTTTGGCACAGGTAAAATACACAGTGGTGACCGCATGTAGTGGAAAGGTTATCTTGCACTTGTTTGATGTTGTAGTAGATCTTTGTACCGTTTAGGGTCAAAAAATCTTTAATAGATTTAGGGAAATGTGAAAAACCGGGGGGAAAGCCATAGGAATCAAAAAAAGTTGAGATTTTTCGTCCACCTTCCTGTTCTAATGTCATAGCTAGCCAATGTTCACCAGGCATGTGTTTAGGATGGGTATTGACAATAAACATTGCAGGCCTCTCAGACCATATCTCCATAGGTAATTCATCACAAGCCAACACTCCACAAAATTGTTTTCCAATCAAGCGGCTCATGAGCCCGTCCAACTCTTGGGTATTCATGTCTTTGTTCAAAGGTCCTTAATAATAATCCACTAAGACCTGTCTTCGGGCATTCACTTCCAAGATTGAATCAGAGCATGCGTAAACAATCATGCTAACTGTACAGGCTAAAGGTGTACGGAAACGCATTTCCAGCCTGAGGTTACCTTGGGACACCACAGACAGATTTCCTGAGGTGTCATCATCAGGTGATAAATTGAAAGCATACAATGTGTAACCCTCTGCAAAATCATTTCTGTCAATAGGTAAAGAGAGATCTTTTAGATGTCGCCCTGTAGCCAGGAATAGATTGTAAAATTCTCGCACAGATATGTTGTTATTAAATTGTGGTTGGAAAGCCTTCGCCGGAACCTGACGTCCGTCCTGACAGAGCGCTACATACTCTGCATTGAAGTGCTGAAAATTAAAGGGGTTTTTATCTAAACTGCCCGTATTAGAGGCGTGATCAACCAGACCTATAACCACATATCTAGGTAAAGGGCCTAGAAATAGGTTTTCTTGACTGCAGATTCTACTGCCCACAGGTATGCTAAAGGTTTTCATGGTAATTCTTTGGAGAGGGTAAAGGGCATTTCCTTTCATCAAAGCATGTGAGTGACCCAGGCGCACGGCCGGAGATACAGATACTTTTTTAATAAAAAGGGTTGCCCCCAACACTTTCAAACTAAAATCCCCGTCTTGGGGAGACATCAGGCAAAAATCATCCTTGGCCCTGGTTAATTTTAATCTTAAATCAACCGAATTTAAGAGTAACCGTTCTTGAAAGAAAATGTCAGAGTGTATAGGGCCTAGCAAATGAAACTCTCGAGATTCGGCGCAGTAGCGAGCTCGTGCCGCTAGTCCTTTGTTTGCACCGGTGGAAGGGTCTGTCGATTCCATAGAGGCTCCTGCAGTATCCTTGCTAAACAGCCCGGCGCTAAATTGGGTTTTGAGAGTGTCTTCGGAGTAGTTTAGTAAACACTCCATGATGGCTCTATAAGGGTATGTAGCGCTGCTTTGACTGATTAGGCGTTCACCCAAAGTCACATCAACTTGGGAGAAAATGGTGGCCAAGGGGTAATTAATGAGACTCACTTTGGCATCGTCTGCAATATTAGACCCATCTCTTTTGGTCACTTTTAGACGTAAATGCACCAAGGTGTTGTTGAGGTCCAGATAGTTGTCACCATGGCCTGGTATGAAAAATTCGATAGGCCCGTTATCGGTAATAGCAGAGAGAGGGGCTATCTCCACATAACTGGATCTATCTATTGAATGCTGCGTTAACGGTGCCGTGAAAAGATCAAGTTCTGTCTTTATAGCTTCAGAGGACATTCGATGTAAAAGAGCCATGTCACTTATTCTTTTAGAAAATACTTCCTAGTATTCTTTTAGCCTGTTTTGGTACAGACCTCCTCACTTTACCCCGTCTTTGACTTACTGAGGTTCTTTTAACAGTTAACCGCCGCTTTTTAGGTGCAGGTCTACGCCTTAAACCAGGGGGTCTCTTTTTTGGCCTTCGAGACAATATCATAAGCCCCGAGCCTTCTTGATGCTCCACCTCTGGTGACGCCCTTCGGGTCATAGCATTGGCTACAACCTCACTTACTATATTTTTAGCCGCTGATTTTAAATGTGGTTTGGCTATGCTGAAGCCTCTCTTCATAAACGGTAAAACCATCCTGAAGAGGTTACGGAATATACCTCCTATCCCCGAACCATACATTGTCGGCGCTCCATGATATCCTGGTAGTCCATTACCCACTTGATCCACATAGTATGAAACATAACGGTTAGGGTCGAGCTGATGGTGCTCCATAACCCTTTTATTTGTATTATGTTTATAAATATAATACAGCTATTATATATGTAGAGAGGTTTTGGTGGGTCTAAAGTGGAGTTTTACAATCGTTTTACCATAAGTAAATTCAATGTTTTCGTTCTGATCCGTTTTAAGCTCAACCAGAATGTTTTCAATATAGTTCTTGCTGACATGTACGTAGTGCGGCTTGTCATAATTGACAGTGACGATGTCCCCATCCTTGCCGTCTATATGAACTGTTCGCAGGAGGGGCACACAGCTGTCTCCGACCCTTTGATAGGTTATGATGTCGGTATAGACAAATATGTTGTAAAAGCCTGCATGTATATCCGCAGGGAATGGGAATAATTTATCGTTCACATACGTCCATTTATTGGGACCCATCCCCAACATGTAGGATAAATTACCGCTGGTCTTTATACCTCCGTTAGCAGGCCCTGAGATTTGTATCCTTTTATGGATTGGATTGTAGAATAGGAATATTTCCATCTTGTTCAGGGTTAGGTGTTCATTCAACTCTGAGACGATCCTGTCGACGGTTCTATAGAAACCTTTTTTAAGCTTAATAAGTTTCGCAGGTTCCGAGAACCTTTTGCAATAAAAATCACGGTCCTTAGCTTTGATATTATACCAACTATGGGGGTATGTAATCTCGCTGAGACCTACTTCCCAAGCCTCTGATAACTCTATAGGCTTTGGAAAATTGGTTGTATACTTCGAACTCTGATTATTACGATATATCTGTGCCGACGCATTACTGGGGAGAGTCAGGTAGAAGCCGCTGTGTTCCATGATGCCCAACTGTGTACACGCGAATGATGCGCTAGTTATCATGACTAGGGGTTTAAATTAACCCCCGTTGCCTCCACCACATCCTGCTCCAATACCCAACTGTTGAACTTTTGAGGCCAGTTTTTCCAGCGGACCAGCAACCATTTTTTACCCTTTTCTCTCTTCTGATCTAGAATCTCCTCCACGTGAAAGACTTTGTCTTTACCCAACTGGACCTTCTGTAATTCCTTCTCATAAAAAGATCCCTCTATAAGATCCCCGTCATAATCTTTTAATTTGTAGACCGGCGGAATGCATGGCAGACATTCGGTAACGGTAAACAACTCCGAGCTAAAGCCTTGTTCGTATTTTTTGTCGAAAACACCCCTCAACTTTGATATACGCACCAAGTCACCCACTAGGAATTTAAAAGTCATTTTTTTCTTACGGCGAAGTGGGAACAAACCATACATATTTTTAAAGACTTGAAAAGAGTTTTCCGAAGAGACCTCCGAGGGCTTCATACGTATAGTCTTATGGTAGCTGTGGTTGTAACCGTTTACTAAATCCTGAACTATGTCTGTATATCGGTTGGTGTTGTGAGCTGTAAAATAGCGCCACATCCGCTCTTTCAAAGTCCTATTAAAGCGTTCCACAACCGAAGCTTTCAAATCAGAGCCTGTAGCAAAATGTACTATATTATACTTATTCATTAGCTTCTGAAATGTTTTATTAAAAAATTCTTTTCCGCCATCCGTCTGCACTTTCTTGGGGGCGCCTCCTGCCTTCAAGATCGATTCAAAGGCCCTGGTCACCTCTGCCCCGCTCTTATTTTTTAACACCCTTACATAGGCTAATTTAGAGAAAATATCTATAACCGTTAGCATGTAGCGATTTCCATCATTTTTATCGGCAAGGGACTGCATGTCACATAGATCCGCCTGAAATTGGGATAATGGATGCGTAGAAAAAACTCTATTTCTTGGAAAATGTTTTCTTACAGGTTTATGTAGAGTGTAGGCATCTTGCTCTGATAACCATTCATTCACTTTAGCATCGCTTAACAGACTACCTGTTTCTTCGACTATAGCTCTCTGTAAACGCTCTTTACCCCCATAAGACCCGGGGTTAGAGGGATTATAATATATGTTTTTCAACAGCTGCTCAGCCATCCTTCTTGCCTCTCTGAGGTACAATAACTGTAATGAGCCACTTTCATATAACGACAACATTTCAGTTTGTGAATTTTTATTTTAAGAATGCAACAATTATTACGTATACAGACAATTCAGGATTTGTTGCAAGATACAAGTCCCCGTTTTCTCAACAATCACAGCATGCAACACCCTGTATATATTGTTTAGATTTACAGGTTTGTTTCGCTGAATTTTTAAAACACACACGTCTGATATATAAGTATATAAACAACAAATATGATACACATTCACATTAAAGGGTGGTTCAAACAAATAATGTAAAATCTTAGCCAAAGTTATTTCTAGTTCTTCAGAATCCTCAACAAGCCTTGATACCATATGTGACCATTGTAAACTCTCGCCCGTATGTCGGACATGTTTCATGATTTGCTCCATTTTTAACACACGCTCTACAATAACCCCTGTATTGTGGGTTGTGTAGAACTTTACATTGTTCACTTTATTTTCAATAATCTGATGCATAACATTTGTAAGGTCTCTCAAAAGAAAAAATGTATTTATTCGCTCAAACATCGTAGACACATAGTTACCCATAGCTCTAAATAAACAAAATGTCACTCGGTCTCTTGGGATTTATTGAGCCAGAAAAGCATCACATCAGCCATCACAGCTTCCCTGTATTTGTTGTCGTCCACCAGGGTGTGTCGGATTTCTTTGAGTTTCTCATGGATGAAGAGGGCCTCCTTCAGTTCATGTAGGAAGGCTTCGGTTACCCCGTAAACTCTAGGGATAGACGGCGCAATACCCATAGACTCCAGGGCGATGACCAGCGCTGGTATAAAACGGCAGGACCACAGTCTTTTCACCAGCTTCTCAAAATGATTGAAAAAGTAGTATCTAGGAGGGTCGTAGAGGCAAGGATGACGACGCTGGCTGGGATGATTGATCTCACAGCCGATGCATTTTTCTCGTATATATTCGCCAATCACCACGTTTAAAAGTGTAGCTACAGAGGCCTTGATTGTATCCACAAAAACAGTACTGGCCACCCCATCAAACACATCCTCAGGCTGGGTAAATGTCGGGGGTGTCACGGGTCTTGCCAGGGGTGCGTAGAGTGTAGGGCTTCGTGGCATAGAGTCTTTAGTGTCGGGCCCCCATGACGTAGTGGCTTCCTCGTAGATGGTCTGGAGATCCATGGTGTATGCTGAAATGAAGAACTGGCTGCTTTTTTTCTTTTTATTGTAGAACAAGGCCATTGGGTATCTGGGGGGGCGGGGTTAAAGCATCCGCTTACTTAGTTTTCTTCTGACGCTGTATCTTCTTGAGGCTCTTTTGCATCGTAATCTTTACGATTCGTATATATTATGCACTTCTTTAAATGAACAAGGCTCTGACGCTGTTGGCTCTGTACAAAGAGAGCATCCAACGGTTGCAACATTTTCAATTCCAGTACATCCCAACTGTTAAAAGGAATAAGCAGACGCAGTCGGGTATCCCCAGTCAGGCCACCACCCCTAAGTTTGTGGTTTCGGATTGCCTCGGTGCCGATATAGAACTCCACGCTGCCGCACGGTCGGCCATTCTTTCTTTGTATTTTCACCCTGTGAAATATTTGTCCTGAGGAGTCCGGGGTACCTTCCCAACGGGTCTCGTGGCCCGTGAACACACTATACCCCTTGGTGATAAGGCTCAGTTCAGGACACACAACCTTGCGAAAAACCGACCAGTCTTCAACACCATATTCCAAGCCTACAGTCTGGTCTGTATATTCTTCTCCTTCATCTACCGTATAGAGGGTCACTCTACAGGCCAGGTAATCAAACCGATACCCCCACTGCTGGCCATTAGACATCAACACTTGATCTGTCAGAGCATTTGCTGGCGGTATTTGGGTTCTATACACATTTAAAAAACGTTTTTTTGGCGCATCATATATTGCTGGTTGATACTTTGCCCTTGCTCTATGGGCAACCCGAAGGCCTGTTTCAGTTGTTACAGTCATCACTGCTTTGGTACCGATCCCAAATTCCATGGTTATTCTTAAGATCTTGTGCACTCTTAAACAGGTATTGTTCAGCGGCTTTATAAGGGGCCTTAACCAACCCAAACCGTGAGAAACAGTAACAGGTTGACCTGACACATGGTCCCTTACTCAACCCAGGGCATGCACCCTTCTACATGACATAGGGTCATAAATCATTACATAGGGTCATAAATCAGGCTTGGGTCATCAATCATTAACGGCCTGTCAAATGGACCCTTACTCACCCCATAGCCCCCACCTAACCAGGCTTGCCTGACCAGAAGACATGCACACGTCATCACTACATAGGGTTCACATAGAGTTCACATAGGTTCACATAGGGTCATCAATCAAAATTTTGACCCGTGACATCTACTTTATTCTCTCTCACCTGGACAGCTGGCTGACTGGGGATGTGTTAAGAAAAAGGAAACAGCCTCACACACACACACACACACACGTTTGTTTTACTATCCTTGTAGGGACCAAACAAAATCCTATTTTCCCTAACCTCTAACCCTAAGCCTAACCCTTAACCTAACCCCAAACCTAACCCTAACCCCAAAACCTAACTACTTCTAACCCTAACCCTAATTGTCTTCCTAACCCTAAACCTAACCCCTAAGCCTAAAATGACGTTTTTCCTTGTGGGGAACAGCAACATTTTCCTTGACAACTTGAATGAGAATTGTTTGGTCCCAACAAGGATAGTAAAACTAGACACACACACACTTTTGTTTTACTATCCTTGCGGGGACTAAACAATTCCCATTCAAGTTGTCATAATTACTGCGTAGGTCTATGGAAGCGGATGAGAACCACGAGCCTCCTAGGTTTGGTTTTGAAGTCAATGTACCCAGAGGTGGAGAGAAACTAGCTTTTTAATGTTTACATTTCTTTTTCTTAAATTCATTGAGGAGAATGGTCCTGAAGAGCCCCCACTGTCCTAAACATAACACCTAAGCCAAAAATAGCCTTTTCCCTTGTGGGGACCGGCAAATTGTCCTTATTTTACTATCCTTGTGAGGACTTCAGGCCCCCCCACACACACACACAGACACACACAGACACAGTAACACACACACACAGACACACACAGACACACACACACACACACACACACTCAAACATGCTCACAGCAAACGAAATAACAAAATGTGCCGAATACTGGTATTAGTAGCAGGATTTCCAACAGCACATCTGTCTTACTGGAAGATACCTGGACTGTCATCAGAATACCAAACCTTACAACAACAAAAAAAACATGAAAAATCATGTGAACAATGTGATTTAAAAGAAAATCTATAAATTAAATACACTGCCGTTGGGGCCACTTAAAATGTCCTTGTTTTTGAAAGGAAAGCTAATTTTTTGGTCCATTAAAATAACATAAAATTGATCAGATATACAATTTGGACATTGTTCATGTTGTAAATGACTATTGTAGCTGGAAACAGCAGATTTTTTATGGAATATCTACATAGGCGTACAGATGCCCTTTATCAGCAACCATCACTACTGTGTTCCAATGGCACGTTGTGTTAGCTAAACAAAGTTCATAATTTTAAAAGGCTAATTTATCATTAGAAAACTATTTTGTAATGTTAGCACAGCTGAAAACTGTTGCAATAAAACTGAAGCAATAAAACTGGCCTTCTTTAGACTAGTTGAGTATCTGGAGCATCAGCATTTGTGGGTTCGATTACAGGCTCAAAATTGCCAGAAACAAAGACCTTTCTTCTGAAAGTTCTGAGAAATGAAGGCTATTCCATGCGAGAAATTGCCAAGAAACTGCCAAGAAACTGAAGATCTCATACAACGCTGTGTACTACTCCCTTCACAGAACAGCGCAAACTGGCCCTAACCATAATAGAAAGAGGAGTGGGAGGCCCCAGTGCATTAGAGTGTCTAGTTTGAGAAACAGACGCCTCACAAGTCCTCACTCAACTGGCAGCTTCATTAGACAGTACCCGCAAAACACCAGTCTCAATGTCAACAGTGAAGAGGCGACTCCGGGATGCCGGCCTTCTAGAGTTTCTCTGTCCAGTGTCGGTGTCCTTTAGTCCATCTTAATCTTTTCTTTCTATTGGCCAGTCTGAGATATTGCTTTTTCTTTGCAACTCTGCCAAGAAGGCCAGCATCCCAGAGTCACCTCTTCACTGTTGACGTTGAGACTGGTGTTTGGATTAGCTAACACAACGTGCCACTGGGACACAGGAGTGATGGTTGCTGATAATGGGCCTCTGTTCGCCTATGTAGGTATTCCATAACAAAAATCTGCTGTTTCCAGCTACAATAGTCATTTGCAACAATAACAATGTCTACACTGTATTTCTGATCAATTTTATGTTATTTTAATGGACACAAAATTAGCTTTTCTTTCAAACATTTCTTTCAGACATTTCTAAGTGAGCCCAAACCTTTGAACGGTAGTGTAGATTCCACATATGACATTTTCACATGAGTCAGACGAGTGTTTTTCGGGAACATGTGAAGTTTCACATGTAAAAAAAAATATCCATCCTTACATTTTTTTTCACTTGACATTTTTCACAATTTCCAGCTACATCTGGTCTTCCATCCAGGGACTGACCCTACTTAGCTTCAGATGCAAACCAGCAGAGGGATGCAGGGTGCTGTGTTTCCGGATTGAGTGTGCTCCAGGAATCCATAGAATACACTATTGATCCAAAGACCGACCATCCATGATATCAAAATGATAGTTTTAACCATGTGTTTAGACATTACAGTGCTTGTTTACATTTACTTTGCTTACAAACATTGGAGTAAATATGGAGTTTTCTTTCATGTGAAACTGCAAATTCGATGTTCACTTTAACATGTGGATTTGCAAGATCACGTGTAAAAAATATAATTAGCTGTTTCACATGTGAAAAACTTTTAACTGTGAAAATCTCACAATCACATGTGAAAGTTTTAGACCTAAACTCAATCAGATCAATCGTTAACTGGCGATAGCAGCAACCAGCATAGCAGATGTTTTGGCGTTGTCGGACATGGAACTGTGTTGGAGCCTTCATATCAGTGAGCATCAGCTCTTGCAGTCATTGTCATGAAGCCACACCCGCCACACCCGCCAAACCCGCCACACTCGTAGAAATAATTAAACTCAAATTAAAAAAGAATTCAACAAAATAATAATCCTTATTGAAGTCTCACATTCCAGTGTTCGAACTTGTAAACACAGCTGCATAGAATTTCTGGTAATGGCAATGTCTGCTATAGGTATAATGCCAGTGGCCATTTGTGGATTTGACAGCTATAACTCAGTTTCACCTCAGACACTGTCAAAACAACTGCTATGTAGATGTAGGCTAAAGCGGATCTCATTGAATAGAACCCTAACATGTGACCTTGATACGATTCTCACATATGAACATTTTTAACATGTGAAACTACAATTTATATGTGAGGTGAAAACACGTTATTCTCCTTACATGTGAAAAAGTGGTGTTAAAATAACTCTAAATGTAATAGATGTGAAAATATGGTTTCAAATGTGGAATTTAGGTTCAACATGTGAAAACATCTATTTCACAAGTAAAAAAGCAATTTTGCTTGTGAAATTGCAAATGTCACATGTTTTTTTGTAAGGAAATACCATTTGAAATCTTCTAACTCTCCCTACCCTTGGGATATTGCCTGGGTATAAGCTGTGCAACACCTTCAGACAACCAAGCACGTACATTGTCTTATCCAGGCACCAGTAATTAGGCACAGTGAGACAACTGCATTGATTTTATGTGAGCTTTGCTATTCGGGTCTCTGGATCAGAGGAAAGGATTAAAGCTAGGGAAGAGTAGAGAAAAGGTAGAGGATTTGAGTGGGAGCATCTCCATAAGGGTAATATAAAAACACAGAAACCATGTTGTTTTTGAGAGAAGATCAGTTGTGTAAAGTACTTAAGTAAAAATACTTGAATGTAGTTTTTTTGGGTATCTGCACTTTACTTTAGTATTTATATTTTTGACTACTTTTACTTTTACTTCACTACATTCCTAAGGAAAATTTAAAAGTTTGAGTTAAGTCAGGGCCAGACGGTTACAGTAATTGGGCAGATACTAGCAGATACTGTCTGACAGCACAGTCCACCTCTGATCAACCAATGATAACAATTTACAGATATATATATTTGCCCAAGCGACTACAAGTGGATTGTGGTTAAGACACTGTGAGACATACTGTGTAGGCTAAGAAAGTCCTCGTCATGGACTTTGGAGCCACTACGAGGGAGGAATCTGTATTCAAAGGTCTATATTTATGGGTGTCAAATTTGAATATCCAGAGGATTAGAGAAACCATGCTAATAAATTAAGCTGCGGGCGCTAGCTTCATAAGCCTGCCACGAAACACAATTAGGCTAAACACAATGAAAACAAAAGCAGAGCAGTTAAGAACTCCCCTTGTCTATTTACACAAATTAACACATGCATGTGCAAGCACATTCATTTTCAGGACACACATGCAAGCACACGCAAACACATACAATTTAACATTGATCTTGTTTAACCCTGCCCCACTAGACTGAGTGAGATAATGATTCATGCTAGTGTGCTTGCATGTATGTGTGTGCACGTGTGTTCATGTGTTCGTGTGTTCGTGTGTGTGTGTGTGTGTGTGTGTGTGTGTGTGTGTGTGTGTGTGTGTGTGTGTGTGTGTGTGTGTGTGTGTGTGTGTGCATATGTGTGTGAATATACAAAGCCTTTGTGTGTCTGTGTGTGTGTGTGAGTGTGTGCGCGTGTGTGTGTGTGTCTGAAATGTTACATTTGTATGACGTGTAGGTGTGTGTGCAAGCATATTGCACATTTGTATGTGTACTTGTGTGTAAGTGTGTGTTAAAAGGCCTCACAGTGCCAGCCAAGTCTAATTCGATTCACTAACACACCATTACCATTGAGCATTTCCCTGTGGTTAAGAGATAAATAAAACCCCAGTGTCACCAACCTGTAAACATGAGTAATGGCTTCTCTCCATGGTCCATTTATCTATTTACTCCTGCTCTCTTTCTCTCTCCTTATTTGTTTCTGTTTCATAGTCCTCCCTTGCTTTATGGCCTCCTGCTTCAGTGCTATACTGTGCCCGATAAGCACTTTTCTCCCCGGCCACATCGTTTGTTTGACATTACCTCTTCTGTGAAATTATGCTTTTCACACACCCAAACACACACACGCGGCAGGCAAACAACACACACACACACACACCAATACATGCACACATCTAATAGCGTGAGAGTGTATGGATTACCATTGCTCTTTCACATCGCAACTGGCATCCAGCAGCAAACTTCTTGAAGCTTTATCTCAAATGTATTTATTAGTCTGTAGGGGAGAGCTGATGCGTATTTGTAGAGAAAGAAAGAGGGCGATACATCGAGAGAGAGAGAGAGAGAGTCAAAGGGAGAACAGAGGATGAGGGGTGTTCAGGAGATAAAGACAGGGAAAATGAGGGAGGGCCCTCTCCATTACAGAGTCCCATAAGGTCAAACAGAACAAAATGACCTTTTATCATCCTGTCTTCTCTTCAAAAGCTTAATTTGGTTTCCAGGGGAACTCATAAATGACCTCCCTTTCCTCCGTTCACTGCCTGCCCTGCCTGCCCATCCAAATGCCCAATCAGCTTCCTCTGTTTAGCATGAAGGGCATCATGGGAATGAATCACCATTCCCGTCACACACTAATAGCCATGCCAGCTCAGTTACTGTATGTACTGTAGGATTCTACCACTTATGTGATATAAGTGATATTGTGTGCTGTGGTGAGAGCTCATTTCACGTGTGGTCAATCAACAGCATGGTATTCTCTCCTAGAGGATATGAGTATATATGGGGCTCCCGAGGGGTGCAGAGGTCTAAGGCACTGCATGTGAGTGCTAGGGGCATCACTACAGACCCTGGTTCGATTCCAGGCTGAATCACAACTGGTCGGGATTGGTCGGGAGTCGGGAGTCCCATAGAGCGGTGCACAATTGACCCAGCGTTGTCTGGGTTAGGGTTTGGCCAGGGTAGGCCATCATTGTAAATAAGAATTTGTTCTTAACTGACTTGCCTAGTTAGCCCTACTGGTAACACAGAGATAAACCTGTATCAATCAGCATACCAAGGCTTTATGAGAGGATGGGATAACTAACACCAGCCAGCAGGCCATGGTGCTGATAACAGCACTCTTCTCACTCTCACCACCACTCTGTTCCTAACGCTCAATAAATCTGTCCTCCTCGAACATCCCCAGTCATCTCACTCCCCTCCCTGCTTGAGCCATTTGTCATCTCTTTCATTTTACCCAAATATTCATCTTACTTAAGGGAAAACTTTTCCCTCCTTCTCCCTCTTGGCAGCGAGGAGCAGAGGGCCACACACACACACACACACACACACACACACACACACACACACACACACACACACACACACACACACACACACACACACACACACACACACACACACACACACACACACACACACACACACACACACACACACACACACACACACACACACACACAGCTCCTAATCTCCAACACAGCCTTTGTTTTTAAAAAATCGTCCAAACACTACAGCCCCTCTCACAAAAGGAGAGAGAGCCTCACTCTCTGGTCGACTGTTTAAACAGCTGCCAGCCCTGTCTGACTGCCAGCTCACGTCTTCAAATGGCCCCATCCCATTCAGACATTTACCAAACGTGGATTAAATCACAGACACCTCGGGTACATTCCAAATGGCACCCTATTCCCTATATAGTGCACTACTTTTGAACCGGGTCAAAGTAGTGCACAACAAATAGACAATGGTCTTACAGTTTTTTACAATCACTTTGGCACTAATTTCTGAACCTTGTGGTAATTTTTCAAAGCTCTAGACACAAACTCAAAACGGTCATCACTTGTAACACAGGCTGTCCAATGTTCAAAACATTGCATTGTGCATTCATATCTTTAAAAAAACCTTGCACTTGCAGAATCATTGGTTCAAATAACTCATTTATCATGAAATACCATAGGAACATTAATTTAGATCACCCACACATAAGATACCGATAGTTTCACTGTGTAGTTGTTCGTACAATCATTAAATATTGTAATACAAAATATGTGACACGTTTCATTATGCTACTACACGTAAATACATCACTGTAAAAGGACTAGTAGAGAGAATACTACAGACACAGTGGAATCATTGAACAAAATATGACATTTATTGATGAAATACAATAAAATCACAACATAGGTTTCTTTGAATCAAAGCAAATATAATTAGCTACAACAAAAAAGAAAGAAACTACAGTAAAATGTCGACTGTAGTTTTCCTCACCTGGCTTACTGTAAAAAGCAAAACAAAGAACGATTACTGTACTTCTATATTTCCCTCAACCCTGTCTTGTGGATTTGGCCATAGGTTCTGATCCAGATCACAGTGGATGTTTTCATTAGCCAAACATCTTGGGAAGAATCTTCGGGCATGGCGAATCCAGGCCTGACACTGGTCTGCCATGATGTCATTGCATGCGTCATCCATGGCCTGGAGAAGGGCGGCTTGTTCGTGAGGGCGCCTATTACATACCTTCCACCTCCATGTGGAGAAAAATTCCTCAATCGGGTTTTAGGAAAGGAGAGTATGGGGGTAAGTACAGGGTGGTAAATTGTGGTTGGGCCTGAAACCATGCTTGCACCATTCTGAGCATGGTGGAACATTACATTATCCCACACAATGACATAGGTCACACCATCAGCTCTACAGACCTGATTTAGCCCATCAAGGAAGGTTACATTCGAACAGCGAATCATGTGGCTGCCTGCAACTCACTATATAGAGTATATCGAGTAGAGAGCTTTGGATGTTGTTCGACCAAACATTAGAACAGGAAAGATGAGTAATCCAAGCAACTTTGACCATGGTATGATTGTTGATGCCACACATGGTGATTCCAGCATCTCAGAAACAGCTGCCCTCCTGAGATTTTTACACACTACAGTCTCTAGAGTTTACAGATAATGGTGCGATAAACAAAACACATTCAGTGAGCGGCAGTTCTGTGGGCAAAAACACCTTGTTAATGAGAGAGGTCAGAGGAGACTGTCCAGACTCATTCAAGCTAACAGAAAGGCCACAAATGCTCAAATAACAGTTGTTTAAAACAGTGGTGTGCAGAATGGCATCTCTTAACGTACAACACCGTGAATAATTCAGGCTTTTGTGGAGGCAAAAGGGGGTCCTACCCACTACTAGATAGGTGTACCTAATGTACAGTGTTTTGAACATTGGACAGCCTGTGTTACAAGTGATGACCGTTTTGAGTTTTGTGTCTAGAGTTTTGAAAAATAATAATAAGGTTCTGAAATTAGTGCCAAAGTGATTGTAAATGAACAAATGATCTTAGCTTTATGTGTATTGTAGCCAAGCAATTGGAAAAAGTGTTAGAGTTTTGAAAAATGTGCATTTTGATCATTGGTTGTGAGTTTTGTGTCTAGAGTTTAGAAAAATGACATCAAGGTTTCAAAATTAGTGCCAAAGTGATTGTAACAAACAGTAATTGTCTTAATTCATTCCTACTAAGATTTGTGTATTATACATGTTGTGTAATTTGTTAGATATTACTTGTTAGATATTACTGCACTGACAGAGCTAGAAGCACAAGCATTTCGCTACACCCACAATAACATCTGATAATCACGTGTATGTGATCAATACAATTTGATTTGATTTGATTTGAGTGTCATTTGGGAAAAGGAGTGCTTTAGCTGGCGGTTTACAGAGCGGTTTTCTCCCTTTGCTAAAGGGGATGCTGGGTAAACATACTACCCAGCTAGCACATGTAGTTCCTTGGAAATTGTGTGGGAGTAAGTAAGTTTTTGGTTTTCCATTGGTTCTGGGAACAAAGCCAGAAGTTTCCTGACCGGTAAAACTGAATGTTTTTTAATCGTTCTGAGAACGGAAGTGAAAATTTAGCCTGTCCACCCTGCAATTTTAAGTTACAGGGTGGTTCTGAGAACCTTTCACTATGGTTCCCTGAAGGTTTTCCTGGGAGGTTTTATTAACGTAAACTATAGGTTATTACAGTTTTTCTCAATTGCTAAAACACTAAAACCCATTGGCTGAACAAAGTTCTCAGTTGCCTGGACTAATTTAGCCAGTTATGCAGTCTATTGTCAATGCCTTAAACCATTTCACATGAAAAAACACAATTTGCAGATCTCACTTAGACTTTTCAGCAAAACTCCAAACACATTCTCATTCTCAAAACACATTCTGCACTCTAATGCACATGTCATCCATACTGGTAAACACATTCTGCACTCTAATGCACATGTCATCCATACTGGTAAACACATTCTGCACTCTAATGTACATGTCATCCATACTGGTAAACACAAGTGGCAACAATCAAATACAAATAGAGAACACATGTCATTGATTGAACACAACCACTCAAAATGGATTTAACCTGTTTCAAATGATGCGACACAACCAATATAAACCAGTTCAGAGAGCAAACAGGTTGTTGAAGGTGGGAAGGAGAAAGTCTGAGAATGGATACTCTAGTACAGTGCATTGTAGGCTGTATACTGTACAATGGATGAATTATATGGCCTTGAACATTGTGCTTTCCATTTATTAACAGTACTAACTGCTCAATAGATTTTGACTGGTTGCAGGTTCATATCAACAAAGAACAAGAATTACAGTATCACAGAGACAAAGGACAAGTTTGTGAGATGCAGGGTACAGTACTGTAAAAATAGGGGTACAAGGAGGAGGAAGAACAAAATACAAAATTGCAAAGAGCAAAGCAGAGTAGTAATTTCTGATACATTTTGAGCTACTATGATAGAACATGTTTTCGTTCATCAAAAGACAAAGACGGAAAAATATAAATATTTTTTTAGATAAAAAATGTACATCTCCCTGAGGATTGTATGTTTTGAACAATGTGTTTTCTATTTTTCGGTGTATTGTTTACTGACTGCTTGAGAGTGTATATCATTTTGATCACTTTCTTTATGGTTTGAGAGCAGTGTTTGATTTTGAACACAGGTAAAACTGTTTTGAGGCGAATGTTTCATTTTGCGAGAGGAGTCAGAGGTTATGCAAATAGTGCTTGAAGATGAGGTTTTGTGTGGAACGTTTTCAGGAAATGGAGCAAGGATTCAGAAATTGTGTTTTAGCAATTGAGAAAAACTGTATTATTATTATTATTAAATTATAGGTTCTGAGAGGTTCTGTTTCTATAAGACTTTTATTAACACTGCTAGCAATAGTTTGGATTAACTGTTTTGAACTCCAAGCACAGATTAATTTGCTTAGGCATTAATCATGCAGACACATAATCTGTTTTACTGTGAGATTCAAACCTATTATCTTCTGTTTTCTAATCATGGAATTAGTCCACTGTGGCACCACGATGGAGCTAACATGCCATGTCTTTTTTTAAACTCATACAAACGTGTTCATTTTAGTCTATTCAAACAGACCCCATTTCATTAACATCAGGTGTGGTCATTTAGTGGGTGCGGACAACTCACCTGAACACACTTAACAAGATACAGGATAGAGAGAGTTTTGTTGATACTGAGAACGGAATGCTTATGTTTTAAAATAACATTCTTATCAAGTTCTTTGAACGTTACTAATGTTTTGTTGCTTTTTTATGGAACGTTCTCTTAATGGCCTGAGAACATGACTTTAAATAGAACCACAAGGTAACCTGCAGGAAATGTTATGCTGAAGTACTGAAATTCACACCTAAGAAACATATGGTTTTCAGAACGGTATGTGCTAGCTGAGTATCCTGCACCATTCCCAGAACATTGGAGGAATGTTTTATGCAAAATAACCATAGGACAACACACTTTCACCAAGCTCTAAGAAACATATGGTTCTCAGAACGTTATGTGCTAGCTGGGTAGTATGTCTCAGCAGGGAGCAATTGGAGAGCTTGGCTTGCCATTGAACAACCAGTATTGATTGGCTTTCTGGACAATAGCTGAGTCATACAGGAGAGTGCTGTTGCTCAAACATCACAGCTAAGTCTGTGTTTACTCCAAAACAGATAAGATATGAAACATACAGCAGACCAGGTCTGACCCATTGTGTGATGTGGGTCTATGTGATCTGGGATGGTGGTGCCAGGATGGTAGATCAGGCTTTGATACTCCACAGCCAGAACACACCAGTAGAGAGAGCGAGAGACTGAGAGTGAGAGAGAAAGAGAGAGAAATGTGTCTTATCTTTTACTCTACACAAATCTGGCCACCAAGAACAAACAAAAGATGTATTGGTCTCTGTGGTAATATCAATCTCTACACTATTTTCTCTCTCTCTCTCTCCCTCTCTCTCTCTCTCAATTATATTCAAATCCATTCAAAGGGTTTATTGGCAAGTGAAATAGATAATAAACAAAGGTGAGATTTTTTATTTAATTGTTTACAGTAAGTCCACTAAATGAGCAGCAAATGTTTGTAACTAAATAGTTTAAGATGTACCCAACAGCCTTCTGCATTGCATTTCGGATCTGTCATTAGCAGATATCACTCTGTCCAACACAGTTATGAAAACTAGCCTTATCTTTGTGACCTCCAAAGTGATACAACTAAACAGTCGTAAACAAACCTCTATGTATGTGCCCTTTTGTCTTACATTCTCTCTTTTTCATCTCACACGTTTTATCCATGTGTCTTCTGTGTCAGTGCATCTCTTCTGTGTCCCTCTCTCCCTAAACTACCTCAATTACCATACTCCATTGGTGTCTCTTATCCTCATTCTCGATATCTCCATCTCTCTCTCTCTCTCTTTCTCAGGTTGTGGATGAGAAATGGCATATTCTCAGAGAGCTCAGCATGCCGCCCACAGATGCTATTACTTTTTCTCACATTACCAGCGAAGTGTGAAAGAAGCTGAGAATGAGACTGGGAATTAAATGTTATGAGTTGGAAAATGACCCTGGAAGCCAATAATCTGACATCATGTGAATTATATGACACTCGTAATCAATGGCCAATGGTCAAAGGTCAAAGGTCAAGGGTAAATCCCTATTTCTATATTCCCCACTCAAATAGTCTATTTAAAATAGTGGTGGTTCTAAGTCACCCATTTTGGTTTAATCACCAAAACACAACATAATCATATCTTCTCAATTTTTAGCAACCAGTTAATCCAATAGGAGAAAAAAGAAATTTACATGTTTCAAAATTGCCTTTTAAATTTACTATCCTATTATACTGTTTTCACATTAGGCAATACACTTGCTCTACCATTAATAGAATTGACTGAACAATCGATTTCCATAATTTCTATTCCATGTGTAATCAAAGGTGTGATCAGGTGTGAAATCTTTCACAATGTAATCAAATTAAAGATATTAAATAAACTGTCTTGAGCATTTGGCTATTGATTCTCATCAACATTGCAGTAAATATATTAATTGTTCATGCACCTGGGGAAAATCATTTTGGCATGGTGAATCCAAGCCTGACATAGGTCTGGATTGAAATCATTGTATGCCTCATCCATGGCCTGGAGGAGGGTGGTGAGCTCATGGGTATGGCAATAATACATTATTGTTATTATTATTATTATTTTTAAACTTTATTTAACCAGGTAGGCCAGTTGAGCACAAGTTCTCATTTACAACTGCGACCTGGCCAAGAAATGGCAAAGCAGTGTGACACAAACAACAACACAGAGTTACACATGGAATCAACAAATGTACAGTCAATAACGCAATAGAAAAAGTATATAAACAGTGTGTGCAAATGGCGTGAGGAAGTAAGGCAATAAATAGGCCATAGTAGCAAAGTAATTCCAACTTAGCAAATTAAGTGGAGTGATAGATGTACAGATGATGATGTACAAGTAGAAACACTGGTGTGCACAAGAGCAGAAAAGTAAATAAAAACAATATGGGGATGAGGAAGGTAGATTGGATGGGCTATTTACAGATGGACTGTGCACAGCTGCAGCGATCGGTAAACTGCTCAGATAGCTGATGCTTAAAGTTAGTGAGGGAGATATAAGTCTCCAACTTCAGCGATTTTTGCAATTCGTTCCAGTCATTGGCAGCAGAGAACTGGAAGGAAAGGCGGCCAAACAAGTTGTTGGCTTTGGAAATGACCAGTGAGATATACCTGCTGGAGCGCGTGCTACGTGTGGGTGTTGTTATGGTGACCAGTGAGCTGAGATAAGGCGGAGCTTTACCTAGCAAAGACTTATAGATGACCTGGAGCCAGTGGGTCTGGCGACGAATATGTAGCGAGGGCTAGCTAACGAGAGCATACAGGTTGCAGTGGTGGTGGGTATATGGGGCTTTGGTGACAAAAAGGATGGCACTTTGATAGACTGCATCCAGTTTGCTGAGTAGAGTGTTGGAGGCTATTTTGTAAATGACATCGCCGAAGTCGAGGATCGGTAGGATAATCAGTTTTACAAGGGTATGTTTGGCAGAGTTGGTGAAGGAGGCTTTGTTGAGAAATAGGAAGCCGGCTCTAGATTTATTTTTGGATTGGAGATGTTTAATATGAGTCTGGGAGGAGAGTTTACAGTCTCGCCAGACACCTAGGTATTTGTAGTTGTCCACATATTCTAAGTCAGAACCGTCCAGAGTAGTGATGCTAGTCGGGCGGGAGGGTGCAGGCAGCGATTGGTTGAAATGCATGCATTTAGTTAAACTAGCGTGTAAGAGCAGTTGGAGGCCATGGAAGGAGTGTTGTATTCCTTCCACATGCACTGTAATTGTGTATTGTATTTTACAGTATTGTTTCGTACTTCTGTTTTGTAGTGGTACTGTATGTGCCTCAGTTCATAAGGCATTAGCAACACCAGAGTTGTGGGTTCAATTCCCACTGGGGTCACATACCAAAATGTGTGGACTGTTGTCACTGAGGATATGTGTTTGCTATGTAAATGGCATATTACAGCAATGTGTTTGCCAATGCAATGTTAGTAAAGCAGTGTGAACTGTAGGAGCTGGAAACCCAAGAATTTCACTGCACCTGCTCTAACATCTGATCATTTGTGTACAAGACCAATCAAATTTGATTTGTTAGAAGCAGTACAACTCTGATCGTGTCAACATCAGATTTGTTATAAACTTACTGTGAAGTAAAATCTAAATAGTCATCATCATAGCAGTACATTCGAGTATATATCATACATTTTATTTTTCTACTTTACAGAAACACATCATTACGTAGTTTTCAAAATCTGTAGTAAACAAACCATTTTCCATGGCAAATCCAAAGGTTTGCCAAATGTTTAAGTGGTCATTTAGTAGCAGTCAGATGAAGTAATAGTAACATTTATTTTAACAAAAGAGAAGATAATCGTATTAAAAGTAATGTGAGCATTGCATTGTGAAAGGTACATACTTTATATGAACATGCATTACAATGTGATACATATTTCTAGATGAAACACTGAGTAAATTTGGTAAAAAAGTGACTATGATTTTGTGTGTACTTAGTCAATACTAGCAGCATACCACCCTGCATCCCACTGCTTGCCTCTGAAGCTCAGCAGGGTTGGTCCTGTTCAGTCCCCGGATGGGAGACCAGATGCTGCTGGAAGTGGTGTTGGAGGGCCAGTAGAAGGCCCCCTTTCCCCTGGCCTAAAAAAAGATATATCCCAGGGCAGTGATTGGGGACATTGCCCTGTGTAGTGTGCTGTTTTTCAGATGGGACATTCAATGGGGGTCCTGACTCTCTGTGGTCACTAAAGATCCCATGGCACTTATTGTAAGAGTAGGGGTGTTAACCCCGGTGTCCTGGCTAAATTCCAATCTGGCCTTCGTACCATCATGGCCACCTAATCATCCCCAGTTAACAATTGTCTCATTCATCCCTGTAACTATTCTTCAGGTTGTTTCTGTAAATGAGAATGGGTTCTTAGTCAACTTGCCTGGTAAAATATTGATATTTTTTAATGTGCTTAGAGTTTTGAAACAACTGCCTCCTCTCTATCTAAATTTCTATCTCTCTTTTTATCACGTAGGTTGAATATTCTCAGAGAGCGCAGCATGGCATCCACAGATGCTATCACTCTGACATGTTTTCTCATATTACCAGAGAACCGTGAAAGATGCTGTGAATGAGACTGGGAATTGGAAAATGACCCTGGAAACCAATAATCTGACATTATATTAATTATATGACACTCATAATCAATGGCCAACAGGTCAATGGTCAAGGGTCAAGGGTCAATCCCTATACATATATTCTCCACTCAGATATTCTATTTAAAATAGTGTTAGTTCTAAGTCATCCATGTTCACCTCACAAAGAAACTCTCTAATCTCAGTTGACACTAATAGCAAATGCCTGACCCAAAAGTATTTGAATATCCTTGAGGCATACAAAGGTACATCTTATCACATCAAAACCACCTTCCGGGAGCTGAAATTAATAAATATTTTACAAGTGCTGCTTTACAGTGTTCCGGAGCAGAGATGTAAACTTTCATGCCTCATTCTCTCAGGATCAGACAAGCAAAATATAACAGGAGCAATACTGTACTTCTGTGCTAACATCACTGCCTGATTAATTCTGTCTACAGAAAATATGTGAGAATACAAAAGTGAACCCGAATCAACTTTCACCTGTCAAACTGTAAACTTATACTGCATCCCTCTCGACGTTGACTGATGCTGCGGAACAGCAGCTTGTCGATAATTCTGCTGTACAACACGCTGAGACAACATCCACACGTCAGACAGGCACAGTCTCTTGATGATTCATTTCTCTCCGTCTGATGTGGCGGGCTGCGCTCTCTTACCCGTGGGGGGGACGGAGAAACACACCTGTCCTGGGTTACAATGAACCCAGAGAGGATGCACTGAGATAAGCTCAGTTTAGACTGCCATTCACGTCTACAATGCCCCACAGCCTGAGAAGCACATCACATCTCTCAAGCTGCTCACTGTGAGGTTTCCTCTAGAGAAATCTCATTATCTTATCTAGGAAAAAGAATGACAGTTCTTAGGCGATATAGAAGTTAGTACAAGTCGTTCCACATACTTCAGTGATGTCCTTTTTTCCTTCTGGGCGGAAAGGAAGTGATACGGCAATAGGATTATTCTACCTCACAATGAAGCAATTTTCAAAAGTTTGAGAATTTCTCATACACTGTACCATCAGAGGGAGGTATAATCTAGCACTTCCTTAGTGTTTTGTCTGCCTAATCCCAAAAGGGAAACAAGTATGTTTTAGAACATGTGCAAAAGAGCTCAGATGTACTGATCTATTCACCCACGCATGGCACAACACTAAAGAATAGAATTGGACATTGATTTTGAAAGAAACAGACTTTCAAACAAGCGTGCAATGGGCCAGGTGAAATTCTCCTTGAGGGATGATGAAGCTGTATCTGAAACAGAAGGTTACCAAGAAGACTTTTAACTTCCGAGGGAAAGGTATTGTAACAGAGTATGGGAGAACCACGGTGTCTTTTTTTGAACTAGAGAACTTGACAAGATGCTTGGTTCGGAGGGCGAGGTAGCATAGTGCCACACTCATTTCCTCTAGACTCTCTCCTTTTTGAAGAGGCTTGAAAAAGAGTGCGGGCTCATTGTCCCTTCAGGTAGTCAGACTTCAATATTACAGAACAGAGGTTTCTGGGGAAATAGGGCTTTCGGGAAGAGGGCATGATTCTGCATCCCAAATGACACCTTATAACCTATATAGTGCACTACTTCTGACCAGGGCCCATGGGGAATTGGGAGCCATTTAGGACACAGCCAGGGTCCTAATACACTGAGAGCTCAGGTTGTCACGACTCAACCACAGACTGTTTCCTTTATACCTGCCTGCTGAACCATACATTTTTTTCAGTGATAGACCTATCCCTTATACGTCAAATAAGTGCTCTAAATATTGAAGATGCATTAGCAAATAAAGCATTTGTTGTTTTCATTCAGCATAACATTTGTTGGATGCTAATTCATATTCAGAAAGGGAGTTAAACAGGATTTCATTTAGGTACATTATGTGCCTAAAAGGTTCCCAAATGGCACCCTATTCTCTATGTAGTGCATTACTTTTGACAAGGGCCCGTAGGGAATAGGGTGCCATCTGGGACACGCCAGAGAGGGACAGGTTTAGTCAGACCCATTTAACACGGTGAGGGCAACACCGACTCCAATAACAGGCTCTGTCTCACTCTCTATGCATAAACACATTCGATATTCACCACACTGGCAAGGAACAGATTATAGTAAACAACATTTTAAAATGTATCTCTTTTACAGAGGAATGCAATTTAGCGGTCCCAAATCCCTCCTTTTGGGGATATTAGTCAAATGCAGCTGCTGTATCACTGACAGCACCTCTCGTCAAAGGAGAGAGAGAGAGAGAGAGAGAGCGGCAGAGAGAGAGAGGCTCTTAGAAAATGGTGGTGGCAGGTCTGTGCAGACAGAGACAGAGCAAATGTCCCCAGCACATAGGGGTGTAAAACACAATCTAACTTTACTCTGTGGTGACTCTACAGACATACACCAACTTGTGTCTGTGAGTTTGTCTCCCAACCAGGGAGCATTATATCAGGACTGACAGAAATCAGGATATTTGCTGCTACTGCAGCAGTGAGTGCAGTGAAGGGTAAAATACTGTATATCGAGTTCCAAAATGATTACTAGTCTCTAAGTTTATTGAAGCTTAGAGATGGCCCAAGCATGATTTGTTATTAAAAGTTTATGCAGAAGTTGGACCATTACGGTATGGATCATCATACGTTATTAAACAACCCTAGGTATGGTATTTTAAGGTCATACCTGAGCATGTCATAAATAATCAATAACTCACATTTACTCTATATGTCAACAGCAGTGGAGGCTCCTCAGAGGAGGAAGGGGAGGACCATCTTCCACAGTGAATTTCATTTTTAAAAATTGTGAAACATTAAAAAAGTTAATATTTTTAGAAAGAACTATACAAACTATATTCACATGTCACCAAATCATTTATTAAAGCACACTGTTTTGCAATGTATGTGGACACCCTTTCAAATTAGTGGATTTGGCTATTTAAGACAAACCCGTTGCAGACAGGTGTATGAAATAGAGCACACAGACATGCAATCTCCATAGACAAACAATGTCAGTAGAATGTCCTTACTGAAGAGCTCAACTGTAAGTGCTGTTATTGTGAAGTGGAAACATCTAGGAGCAACAACTGGTCAGCCACGAAGTAGTAGGCCACACAAGCTCACAAAACGGGACCGCAGAATGCTAAAGAGCGTAGCAAATAAATATCGTCTGTTGCAGCATTCACTAGTGATTTCCAATCTGCCTCTGGAAGCAAAGTCTGCACAAAAACTGTTCGTCAGGAGCTTCATGAAATGGGTTTCCACGTCTGACCAGCTGCACATACGCCTAAGATCACCAAACGCATTGCCAAGTGTCAGCTGGATAGTGTAAACCTCACAGCCACTGAAGCACTGGAAATGTGTTCTCTGGAGTGATGAATCACGCTTCACCATCTGGCAGTCCAATGGATCTGGGTTTAGCGGATGCCAGGAGATGGCTACCTGCCCCAATGCATAGTGCCAACTGTAAAGTTTGGTGGAGGAGGAATAATGGTCTACGGCTGTTTTTCAGGGTTTGGGCTAGGCTCCTTAGTTCCATTGAAGCGAAATCTTAACGCTACAGCATATAATGATGTTCAGGATGATTCTGTGCTTCCAACTTTGTGGTAACAGTTTGGGGAAGGCTCGTTCCTGTTTCAGCATGACAATGCCCCATTGCACAAAGCGAGGTCTATACAGTAATGGTTTGTTGAGATCGGTGTGGAAAGAACTTGACTGGCCTTCACAGAGCCCTGACCTCAACCCCATCAAACACCTTTGGAATGAATTGGAACACTGACTGCTAGCCAGGCATAATCGCCAAACTTCAGTGCCCGATCTCACTAATGCTCTTGTGGCTGAATGGAAGCAAGTTCCCGCAGCAATGTTCCAACATTTAGTGGAAAGCCTTCCCAGAAGAGAGCAGGCTGTTATAGCAGCAAAAGGGGTACCAACTCCATATTAATACCCATGATTTTGCAATGAGATGTTCGACTAGCAGGTGTCCACATACTTTTAGTAATGTAGTGTAGCTAGCACTGCAGTTCATAAAATGTGGTGAGTGGTTGACTCAAAGAGAGAGAAAGACAATAATTGTACAGTTTTGAACAAATTAATTTGTAAAAAAAATAAGGAAGAGCAAGAGAGTGAGAGAGAGAGAGAGATATTATTTTTTATTTTTTTCACTTTCACTTCACTTAGTTAGCTAGCAAATGCGGCTAGCTAGTTTAGCATACTCAAACACCCTGCTCAAACAGAGGGAGGCTATGTTAGCTAGCTGGATATGACTATTCAACACTGGCACGCATCCTGAAAAGACATCAGGTTCAAATGCAACAACTTTATTGAGTGCCTTTTGAGCGGAATTCAGAGAGGGTCAAACGGCTGCGGCATGAGTATGTGGAGGTTTGTATTGTTCAAAGTCTTCAAAGTCAAGGTAAACTTTTGGTTTCACTCATTTATTGTCACCGGGGCCGGGCCCGCCGGGGGTGTAATTGCTAAACTGCTTACTGACTGTAATGTTACACTGTACAGCATGATTGTAGCGGGTTTCCTAACGCGTTAGGTCTATTAGCTATGTTGACTATGATGTTACTTTAGCTAATATGGTGACAACAATGTAGGCTGTGGGTAGTGGTTATAATATGAAGGTTTGACTTGGAAAGTTTTTTTTGCCTGGTCACACACAGTTGATGTGTTGTGCATTGAAGTCCACAAGTGAAGGGAAAAGGTGAAAGAAGGAGAGTGAGTAGATGCGAGAAGGAATACAACAAGCTGTTTGTATGTGGCTATTAAAGTTAAAAGCTTGCGTGTGACCAGGGATGTATTCATTCCGCCAATTCTGTTGAAAAATGTTTCTTAGACAGAAGCAAACGGATCAAAACAAGGATAAACATACCTGAATTTGTCCTCGTTAGAAACTGCTGGACTAATGATTACACCCTAGATCAATTAGATGCAGGCAAGAGTGTGTAAGGTGGTATTGAATGTGTCTCTTTCTGTCCATGTGCCACTGTCTGTCACCTCAAATCTTTGTCTTGAATTGTTCACCTACGTTGTAAACTTTCATTTATAGGCAAGGTTGTAGCAACCTCACGATGGGTATAGAGAAAATGTGAGTATTAGGTAGTAGCCTAAACCTGTCGATGTTACATTGAACTGGGTGAATGGAATATGAATGACAGTCAACCAATATGCTGTAATAGAAATAAGGCCGTGCTCATAAATAAATAATCATCCTCCCTTTTCTTAAACGACACCAACTACCACTGGTCAACAGGGTATTCACCATTACTTTGTTGACTCATTGTATCATACATTTGTGAAGCACGGCACGTGCTGGCTGACTCAAACAAGGTGACATGCGGCTATGGAGCCCCCCCCCCCCCTTAAACAAGATGGACATCCCACAGTGTGGCAGGCCAGCGGGATATGACTTATTTGGGCTAAGGGCCAAAAGCCTCAGTGCTAAGTCAAGCCTGATCTGTGTCTCTCTCACCCTCCCTTTACGATTAAATCAGATGCCCTTTCATGTCTGGCCAGTAATGTGACATTAACAACCCCCAACATGGAGCAATACCAGCCTGGAAGCATCGGACACAAAGCAGTGAGTCTCACGGATCTGCCAATTGGCCTGTTCTCAAAGTTGGCGGCATATTCAAACACTTCACCCAAGAGATAGATATTCACACAACCTAACCGTCTCTCTCTGTGTCAGTCCCTGTTTGCCACTGATCTGAACGCCACTTTTAAAGATACTTTCAAAATGTCAAGGGCCGGCTCTAGCTTTTTGGGGGCCCTAAGCGTGATTTAGTTGTGGGGTCCTCCCACCATGTGGGAAAATTTTGTTAGTGACACCCCTGTTCACGGTAGAGAGGAACATTTACATTTTACAGTTAATTTCCTGCAAATCAAATTTTTCCATGGGGTGTAGAGTACATTTAGCAATTTTCTAACACATTTCATGCAATTGTACACATTTTTTCATAGGGCAGAGACATTTTTGCAGTTTAAAGCTAATTTCCTACAATTCTACCGATTTTTCCATGGGGTGGAGATAATTGTTTGCAGTTTTAAAGCAAATTTCTTGCAATTCTACACAATTTGTCATGACTTATGCCATGACTTATGCCGTGTTAATGACATCTGAGTGAAAGTGACAAAAGAAAATCAAAGGGAGCACCCAGGAAAAGGACCCCTGGGCAAGAGATAACTGGCTAGACTAACTTACCAATCTAAAAATTGTTAGCTGACATGGCTAAAGGTTAAATAAAATTAAAATAAACAGCATATTCTACTTTTCACACCCTGATCAGTTTCACCTGTCCTCGTTATTGTCTCCACCCCCTCCAGGTGTCGCTTGTTATCCCCAGTGATTTATCCCTGTGTTTCCGGTCTCTCTGTGCCAGTTCGTCTTGTATGTTTCCAAGTCAACCAGCGGTTGTCCCATTGGCCTGCTTTTTCCATTCTCCTTTTTCTCATCCTCTCTGTTTTGACCCTTGCCTCTTTCTGGACTTTGTACCCGCCTGCCTGACCATTCTGCCTGCCTTGACCACGAGCCTGTCTGCCACTCTGTACCTCCTGGTCTCTGATCTGGTTTTGACCTTTTTGCCAGTCCACGACCATTCTCTTGCCTACCCCTTTGGATTAATAAACATTGTAAGACTCCAACCATCTGCCTCCTGTGTCTGCATTTGGCTCTCGCCTTGTGCCTTGATACTATGATTCTAACTCTCAGCAGTAAGTTGAGACCCCGACTGAGTAAAAAAAAAAAAAGACCGCTTACGTCGCTTATGCCTGGAGCCGGCCCTGACGTCGTCCGTTACGTTAAGCAATGAGAGTGTGGATATAAATAAAGCAGGTTGTTCATCTATCATGACCAGTCATTTCCTAACGGTAACTGGATGCTAATAGACCAGGTTAATGTTGCTGTATCTTTCCGAGGTCCCTCTGAGGGAGACTGACAGTGATGCTCTCCCTCTCCTCTCCGCTCATTTGCTGTCCGTATCCTCCAATCAGCCAGACACACACAGACTCACAGGCACAAATACACACATGACCTGGAGCACACACTGACCCCAGTGCTAATCTCAGCCATTCAGGGCACCTCTGTCCTCTCCAACCTCCCTTCCAGTGGGTAGAGAGATCAAATCATAATGGAGAGAGAGAGGAGGGCGGGTGAGCACAGTGAGTCAGACTTGCAGCAGAATGTGTCCTGAGTCATAGCCTGCAGCCCCAGGCACTCCAGATCCCCACAGCCACATGGCTCTCTGTGCCTCTGTGTGTAGAGATCAGCAGGGCTGCAGCAGAATGTGTCCTGAGTCATAGCCTGCAGCCCCAGGCACTCCAGATCCCCACAGCCACATGGCTCTCTGTGTGTAGAGATCTGCAGTGCTGTGGGTGTCTAATAACATGTGAACATGAGTGTGAATGTACAGCATGTGAATTTATTGTGGGGTTAGTTCTCCAGGCCACCTACTAAGCTCCTTGATAGCACACCTGGTCTGGTATACAGTCAATGTAAAAAAAAGTAATGTGTGCAGTATGCAACATCACAGTGCTAAAGTGAACAATACAAACCTCCACATACTCATGCCACAGCCGTTTGACCCTCTCTGAATTCCGCTCAAAAGGCACTCGATAAAGTTGTTGCATTTGAACCTGATGTCTTTTCAGGATGCGTGCCAGTGTTGACTGAGAGACCTGATGGACATTATTGAAAATGGCATGGTCACCAATAATGTTGGCTTGTAGTTCTCTGAGCCTGATAGCATTATTGGCCAAAACCGTGTTTATTATCTCTCTCTCGTTCTTGCGTGAATATGGGCCCCCTTCCTCCTTGTCGTTCCCGACCCTCAATCCTATGTAGAGAATAATCCATGTAACTTACTGTACAATGTCACAGGAAGGGGTATCACAAGTGCTGATATAGTGCAGACAATAAGCTGCTGATTACTGTAACTGTAGACAGATCTTCTTTTACCTGTTTTCCTGTCGAAACGTCCTTATGACAGATGCCACTGTATATCTGCTATTTGGCTGAACTCTCAGTCAAGCCTACCTCAGCGTCAATCCATGGTTCACAACATGGTCCACTAGTGTTGCACGAATGCCATTTGATAAGTTTCGTCCTCTTCTTCTTTGTGCACGTTCTCCTCCTGCTTCAGGTCTTCCTCGACCTCTGGCTCGGCCTCTGCTTCTGCCTCTTCATCTTCTACCTCCTTCTCCTCCTTTGTGTACTCCTCCTCTCACCCTCACTCTTCTGACTCCTTCCATTTTGGTTGAAGGCAGATGAACCTACCTGCTGCATTTTTATAGTGCTTAAACCTGATTGGTGTGTCTACAATTTAGCAATCATGTGTTTGTGCACCTGATGGCTGTGTTTAACAGATTGGCTCATAGGTGTGGTAATTTGACAGTCAGTGCTTTGGAATTGCAAGGAAGTGACATCATGATATAGTTCTGTGTCTGATGTATACAAGTGTGTTTAGTGTTTTGCAAATCACTGTGTGTAATGTTTTGCAAATAGTGTGAAGCTGACAATGTGCTTACAGTTGTGCAAATCTAGCCTTGTGTTTTGCTCCTTGAGTGTAAGGTTTTGCTAATTGTGGGAAAAGTGAAATGTTAGTGTGTAAGCAATTGTAAAAAACTGTAAAAGCAATCACTTTCCTCTCTCTCCTTGAGGAGCAGTGAGATAATGCAGCACATGGTGAGCAGGCCTGCCCTAGCGTGAGATTGGTGCCTTCGCTGTGTTTCTGCTGGACACGGATGACATGGTATGCTGGTGATGCTGGTATGCTGGTGACCATCATCAAAGTGCTGAACTATTTAATACATACAGTTGAATTCGGAGGTTTACATACACCTTAGCCAAAGACATTTAAACTCAGTTTTTCACAATTCCTGACATTTAATCCTTGTAAAAATTCCCTATCTTAGGTCAGTTAGGATCACCACTTTATTTTAAGAATGTGAAATGTCAGAATAATAGTAGAGAGAATTATTTATTTCAGCTTTTATTTCTTTCATCACATTCCCAGTGGGTCAGAACTTTACATACACTCAATTAGTATTTGGTAGCATTGCCTTTAAATTGTTTAACTTGGGTCAAATGTTTCAGGTAGCCTTCCACAAGCTTCCCACAATAAGTTGGGTGAATTTTGGCCCCTTCCTCCTGACAGAGCTGGTGTAACTGAGTCAGGTTTGTAGGCCTCCTTGCTCGCACACGCTTTTTCAGTTCTGCTCACAAATGTTCTATAGGATTGAGGTCAGGGCTTTGTGATGGCCACTCCAATGATGGTCACTCCAATACCTTGACTTTGTTGTCCTTAAGCCATTGCCACAACTTTGGAAGTATGCTTGGGGTCATTGTCCATTTGGAAGACCCATTTGTGACCAAGCTTTAACTTCCTGACTGATGTCTTGAGATGTTGCTTCAATTTATAGAAAAAATTACTTGTGTCATGCACAAAGTAGATGTCCTAAACGACTTGCCAAAACTATAGTTTGTTAACAAGAAATTTGTGGAGTGGTTGAAAAACTAGTTTTAATGACTAAACCTAAGTGTATGTAAACTTCCGACTTCAAATTTATATTATGAGGCCTTACTTTGAGGGCATAGTTTTTCCCTAATACAATGGCCACATCAGGCCGGCAAGTCACATTATGTTGGCTTGCAAAGTGATGTGTAATTCCTATTGGAATCCAACTAGAGTGGGGATCTCCAACAACTGGACATTTTAATACAGCCACAGTCTGCTTCAGAAGGACTGCCAAAGTAAGAAAGGTGAATAAACGAGATTAACTTAACCATCTAAACTGGAACAACCACTTCGGTAGTGGGTGCAATAAGTCCAACTAACAGATTGGATTAGTTTCGAAAACATGTATTCTCTTTATCTTTGTGTAGGGAAGATGGTTACACTTGATTTAGATAGTCCATCTGTAGATGCTCTACAGACTATCAGTAATATGTCAACTGCATGTCTGTTGACTTTTACAAGTATCTTTGAAGGGAGCTGAAAGTCCGTATTGCCCAGCGACAGCCCCGAAACCTGAAGGATCTGGAGAAGGTCTGTATGCAGGAGTGGGCCAAAATCCCTGCTGCAGTGTGTGCAAACCTGATCAAGAACTACAGGAAATGTATGATCTCTGTAATTGTAAACAAAGGTTTCTGTACCAAATATTAAGTTCTGCATTTCTGATGTATCAAATACTTATGTCATGCAATAAAATGCAAATTAATTACTTAAAAATCATACAATGTGATTTTCTGGATTTTTGTTTTAGATTCCGTCTCTCACAGTTGAAGTATACCTATGATAAAAATTGCTTTGTAAGTAGGAAAACCTGCAAAATCGGCAGTATATCAAATACTTGTTCTCCCCACTGTATAATGATGGGCTTGGTTTTGCTAGACCAGCTTGACCAGGTAAACCATGCTGGACCAGAATAAACAAGCATGGACCAGCTTGGTCACCAGCATCACTAGCATAAGCTGGTCCCCAACATACCAGCATAATCAACATACCAGCATAAGCTTGTCCCCAGCATACCATCGTCACCAACATACTGTACCAGCATAAGCTGCTCACCAGCATACCAGCTCACCAGCATACCAGCATCACCAGCATAGCAGAATAAACTGGTCACCAGCATACCAGCATTAGCTAGTCACCAGCATCACCCTGCTGAAGAAAGCAGCATAGGCCAGTGAATGGGTTAAACCAAGACCTCATACCTTTTAAAGGGTTAATAAATTAGGGGCGGCAGGGTAGAGTAGTGGTTAGAGTGTTGGACTCGTAACGGAAAGGTTGCACATTGAATCCCTGAGCTGACATGGTAAAAATCTTTCCTTCTACACCTGAACAAGGCAGTTAAACCACTGTTCCTACGCTTTCATTGAAAATAAGAATTTGTTCTTAACTGACTTGCCTAGTTTAATAAATGTGTGAACACCTGTTTAGAGTGATATGCCCTGCAGACACTATCAGATGGCAGAAACCGCCTACGCTCATATTCCTCCTGTCTGGGTCCCACTGTGACTGTCTGAGATTCTGAGAATAGGACTTGTTTTCTGAGAACACAAGGCCACCACGGGCTTGATGGAATCTGCCACCTTGTTATGAACCTATACCTATTTAAGCTGCAGGACGTCTTAGACACCTCGCAGAACCTGGGGAGAGCTATCATATTCTGTACTCTGTATCAAATTTAGCCTATTACTAAAGGATCATTTTTATACTTAAACAAAGCGTCTGTGTTTCCTTTCTACTACCAATATATATATACGTTTGATAATGATATAGACCTAATCATCTGTTGAAGAAAGTGACCAACACCAGCCTAAATTTCAAGCTGGTCCATTCTGGTCTATGCTGGTCCATGCTGGTCTATGCTGCATGACCAGCATGACATTTAGGCTGGTCTATGCTGTTTTTTTCAGCAGGGTATTGACCACCTTCGCCCAGCTGTCTCCTCTCCTGCAAAGACAATAGGCCACAGATTTGTACAAATCACACAAATATAGCTGCAGCAAGGCAGCAACTTTTATAACTCTGGGAAATAAACAAGACATATCTCTTCTCCCATTTCATGTTTTCAGCTATATGATTTGATGGCACAAGAGCTCTGAATAACGTTTAATTGGATTTCCAAACTGTCCATGAAATTTCAGCTATTTGATTCAACGGACACAAATGGACAGTTTGCAGATCCAATGAAAATGATTGAGAATTCGTGTCAGCGAATCATATAGCTGAAATCGGAAGAAGGGTGGGACTTACCAACATAACAACAGCACAAACGCTAGATCATCAGCACATGCAAATGAACGTTAGTTAGATTGAGTTAACATGTATTATGAAAAAGTAATTGTGCTTAAAAAGTGACTGGTTGAAGGATATACATGTAAACAGGGAAAGTGATTGGCAGCAGGAAAACATTCAATGTTTCTCAGAGTTGTTTCACCATATTACACTTTAGTCATTTAGCAGATGCTGCTATACAGGGTGACCATATTAAAATGAGAGTTCATTTCACGTAACAGGTTGACCTTAAAATGAGGGACACTGATCACATGGAATAAATAATAATATTCAGATATGACTGTCAAAGCAACATAATAACTAGGGATTTACAATGCTGGTGAAAACTTGGAGGAATATTGGGGTTAAGTGGGTTTAAACCTTCCTAGAAGTCAGAAAAACATGACAAGGGACATGTCAAAATGCAGATTGTGGGGAAGTCAAATTATTATTATTTTTTCTCCATGTGGTCCTACATTAAAGGGGACTTCATTTAATCTAACAGGCTTTTAAAATGTAATATTAGTGTACAATTCCCACAAAATGTTCTCTAGAGTCTTGACACACACAACATGGTGGCCAACACATCTTAAGGCCAAAAAAGAACACAGGAAATGTGACAGGGTATATGTGAACTCTGATAATCATAGAAAAATCATAGAAAAATACTTTCCATGTCAGATCATTTCCTTTTCGCAACAGGAACATTTTCATAATGTTCTAAAGACTAAGTGTGGTCATTTGTAACACAGCATAAATTACTTGATGAGTGTTTTGGACATTTGCCTGAAAATAATGAGCATATTAAACTGAAGGTTGCCTATTGACTTCCGAATCTCCACACCTGTATATTACATTGTACAAATTGTTCAATTGCAAATTAATAATTAGACAGGTAATGTACTTTTGAGCTGACCATCTTACCCACAGAGAACTATTCTAGGAGCTATATTTAAGCCCAGCTAAGGTTGGGGCTTTTAGCTTTCAGACTGGTGAGACAGAAAGTTCATGGAAATACAAGCCAGCAGACCTCCACATGACAATCCCTGGTGTGTGGTGTGTGTGTGCATCCGTGTGTGCATCTGTGCCTGTGTGTGTGTGTGTGTCCAGGGTTCCCTCGTTGGGAGGATGAAGCGCACAAGGTGTCCATCCACGCCAATGCAACACCAACATGTCCAGCACACCCTGGAACCTCAGGGGCTTCACTCGTCTGTGAAGGAGGTGGCACTGTTCTGTAGGAGGTGACACTGTCATTGTGCCTGGCTACAGAGGTGCCACAGCTTTAGGCTTTCAGTCCACAGGCTTGATTGGGCTGGGTTGGGCTGAGTTGGGCAGGACTGAGATGCAATGGACTCAGCTGAGCTGAGCTGGATTGGGCTGGGCTAGACTGGATTGGGCTAGACTGGCCTGGGCTGGTCAGGGCTGGACTAGATTGGGCTGGATTGGGCCTGGCTAGGCTAGCCTGGGCTGGGAAGGCCTGGGCTAGGCTACATGGGCTGGGCTGGTCTAGGATGGTCTGGCTGCAGCTGGCTACAGAGTCTGCCCTGTCCTTAATTAGCAGTTAAAGGTCACTTTGCACATTTCAGTCAGGCAAGCTGTGGGTCACCCTGAGAGACCATGGTCCATGATATTAAGACAGTGCCAAGTTGCCCGGGTGGTGTTGGCTTGGGAACACTAAGGAGCTGCTCATTATAACAATAACAGTTAATATTCAAAGCCATGCATGACAATATTCAACCCATCTGACCAGTGGAAAACTTCACGTTTCCAGGGGGTTATGGGGGAGAGTTAATGCAAAGCGTGTAAAGTGTGACCATGTTTTCTTCCTCCTATTTTTTCTTTTTTTTGGGCTTGCCTGTTTTGCATGTCATTTTTGGCATTAATACGTGTCACATATCAGTTTGCAAACAATGTAACAAATCTACATATCATTGAGTAATAAAGCTGCATACAAACATGGTCTCTTTTTTGTCTTCTTGAGTGAGGCAGCTACAAAATGCAGGTGTTTCAGCCTAGCTCAGTGCTTTCTGTGGTGGTGGGGCAAGCCAGTAGAAAATACGGAGCGTCTAAGGGTAGAGCTAGAAAATTCTAGCCCCTTGGGTGCTGCCATAGAGTTTCAGTAGAAATGCATATCCAAGAAGGCTCAAGGTCATTGGTCACTGATAAAATGACATCAAATCATGTTATTTGTACAGTAGCTTTGATTGGACTGATCATGTCAACATCATACTTCATACATCATACATCAAAATCTAGGCTAGCAGTCATCATCATGAATCAAGTATACAGTCTACTGGCAAATCCTTTTTAATCCTTGCCGTATGAAGATAAATAGTCCCAAATATGGGATTAGGGGGCTCTTTTCCAAGTTTAAAATTATAAACATTTAACACTGACCATGCCGTCAATGAAGCATGATTTGTGCCGTGCTCAAAACAACTGTTAACTCAGAACTGTGAAAACTTGACTTCAGTGAGTTCGAGACCGCTGGGAAGTTGGGAATAAATGAGCTCCGACAGGAAGAATAGGTTTTGTAAATCCGGCCTCTTTCTTTTAAATCCGGCCTCTAGAGCTACAACCAGAAGATCAATGACGTCATCATGATTTAACCTTGTTTTTTTTCTCCAGTTGTTTTGAAAGCACCATAAATCCAAAGAATGCCAGACTTCGATGACAAAATTTGCCCACGAAGGACATCCACCTTCCTCTTCAGGTGAGCACAGCACAACAAGGTGAGTCCAAAAATGTTTTGTATGATGCTGCATGAATGACGTAATATGCCAGGAAGATATGTATACCATAGCTAAGAAAGTAATACTAAGTGAATGTTGTGTAGTAAGATGTTTGTAGCCCATGTGCCTCATCCTAATAATTTAATCTATGTACCCCACTTAATTTTGCCTACTGTTCTGACTTGGTGGTGCACATGTAGCCTATAACATGTAGCCTATAAATGTAATCATTGAATATTGCAAGAGTTTTCATTGTCTTATCCCCTTTATTTATCCTATGTTCTGACTTGGTGTACAGGGAGAACACTGTAAGAACGGACCATATTCTGAATTCTGTCGCTGTACATTTCAAAGGTGCTAAACAAATAGTTATATTGACTATGTCCATTCTAGCTCGCTCGTTAATGTCTTAATCGAAATTATGTGTGATCTCTTATTCGTTTGTTGTCCCCTTGTGCCATAGTTTGTACATCTCAATTGTCATTAGAAACCACATTTGTTTAAGCAAGTCAGCCATATCAGCTATGTTTTTGTAAAAGGCAGTAAATGAGGCTGAAGGAACTGTTTTACTGCCAGACAAAGCTCCGCTAATAGCCAGGTGTAGCAGTGGTAAGATGTTGGGACTGCTGTTGGGACAGCTTTATGTAGGCCCTAACAGTTTGTGGGAACCGTTTGTCACCGTTATAGTGCAATTAATGTATTGTTTAGTGTTGTGTAGTGGCTTTGCTGGCATGCATCACACTATTTTATTTTTTTGCCCCACAAGATTTACATGATAAAATTGGCACTGAGCGTCAAAAAACTCAGCAGCACAGCAGTTCTTGACACACTCAAACCGGAGTGCCTGGCACCTACTTCCATACTCTGTTCAAAGGCACTTAAATATTTTGTCTTGCCCATTCACCCTCTGAATGGCACACATACATAATCCATGTCTCAATTGTCTCAAGGTTTAACAATCCTTCTTAAACCTGTCTCCTCCCCTTCATCTACACTGATTGAAGTGGATTGAACAGGTTACACCAATAAGGGAGCATAGCTGGTGTACCTAATGTTTTGTAGACTCATGATAACGTAGTATAATAGTACATTTTCATAAGCAATATTTTTTATATGAAGATACAATCATCACAAACTCAAAAACCACACCTATCATAATCATATTTCCCAGCATGCTCTATTGAAGGTTGATTTTCAGATTTGTTTGTATCAATATGTGTGTTTTTGCATATTGATTAATAGATCTTATGCTACACAAATACAAATAACATACATTTTATTTTTTGTATATACTTTTTGACCATTTTGTTTCCTTTGACCATCTATGTTTTGTTTTTTTACATGACATTTTGGTATTTCAAGTCATATGATTCATACAATACATTTATATACAGTACCAGTCAAAAGTTTGGACACACCTACTCATTCCAGGATTTTTCTTTATTTTTACTATTTTCCACATTGTAGAATAATAGTGAAGACATCAAAACTATGAAATAACACATATGAAATCATGTAGTAACCAAAAAAGTATTCAACAAATCAAAATATATTTTATATTTGAGATTCTTCAAAGTAGCCACCCTTTGCCTTGATGACAGCTTTGCACACTCTTGGCATTCTCTCAACCAGCTTCAGGACGTAATCATCTGGAATGCATTTCAATTAACAGGTGAGCCTTGTTAAAAGTTAAAATAATTATTTTCTTTCTTAATGCATTTGAGCCAATCAGTTGTGTTGTAACAAGGTATGTGGTATACAGAAGATAGCCCTACTTGGTAAAAGACCAAGTCCATATTATGGCAAGAACAGCTCAAATAAGCAAAGAGAACTGACAGTCCATTTTTACTTTAAGACATGAAGGTCAGTCAATATAGAAAATGTCAAGAACATTGAACGTTTCTTCAAGTGCAGTCACTAAAACAATCAACCGCTATGATGAAACTGTCTCTCATGATGAAACATGATGAAACTGTCTCTCATTCCACAGGAAAGGAAGACCCAGAGTTGATTTTGATGCAGAGGATAATTTAATTAGAGTTACCAGCCTTAGAAATTGCAGCCCAAGTAAATGCTTCACAGAGTTCAAGTAACAGACACATCTCAACATAAATTGTTCAGAGGAGACTGCGTGAATCAGTCCTTCATGGTCGAATTTCTGCAAAGAAACCTCTAGTAAAGGACACCAATAAGAAGAAGATACTTGCTTGGGCCAAGAAACACGAGCAGTGGACATTAGACCGGTGGAAATCTGTCCTTTGGTCTGATGAGTCCAAATTTGAGATTTTTGGTTCCAACCGCCATGTCTTTGTGAGACGCAGAGTAGGTGAACGGATGGTCTTTGCATGTGTGGTTCTCACCATGAAGCATGGAGGAGGAGGTGTGATGCTCTGGGGGTGCTTTGCTGGTGACACTGTCAGTGTTTTATTTAGAATTCAAGGCATACTTAACCAGCAAGGCTACCACAGCATTCTGCAGCGATACGCCATCCCATCTGGTTTGCTGGTACTATAATTTGTTTTTCAACAGGACAATGACCCAACACACCTCCAGGCTGTGTAAGGGCTATTTGAGCAAGAAGGAGAGTGATGGAGTGCTGCATCAGATGACCTGGCATCCACAATCACCTGACCTCAACCCAATTGAGAGGGTTTGGGATGAGTTGGACCGCAGAGTGAAAGAAAAGCAGCCAACAAGTGCTTAGCATATGTGGGAACTCCTTCAAAACTGTTGGAAAAGCAATTCCCATGAAGCTGGTTGAGAGAATGAGTGTGCAAAGCTGTCATCAACGCAAAGGGTGGCTACTTTGTAGAATCTAACATATAAAACACTTTTTTAGTTACTACATGATTCCATTTACTATTGTGTCGAGGGGAAGGCTACCAAAACATTCCTAGAGCATTGATGGTCCCCGAGAACACAGTGGCCTCCATCATTTACAGAGAGCTCCTGCTCCAGAGTGCTCAGGACCTCAGACTCGGGCGAAGGTTAACCTTCTAACAGGACAGCGACACTCCCCATTCAACCTGACAGAGCTTGAGAGGATCTGCAGAGAATAATTGGAGAATCTCCCCAAATACAGGTGAGCCAAGCTTGTAGCGTCATACCCAAGAAGACTCGAGGCTGTAATCGTTGCCAAAGGTGCTTCAACAAAGTACTGAGTAAAGGGTCTGAATACTTATGTAAATATGATATTTCCATTTATTTATTTTTCATACATTTACAAACGTTTCAAAAAACCTGTTTTTGCTTTGTCATTATGGGGTATTGATGAGGTGGAAAAAACTTTTAGAATCCATTTTAGAATAAGGCTGTAATGTAACAAAATGTGTGAAAAGTCAAGTGGTCTGAATACTTTCCAATTGCACTGAATATAGTTATAGTTGATACAAGTTTTAAAGAATTTGAAGTTAGGATAGCCTGAACATGTGATAGATGGTTTTGAGTATCTATCTTGAACGGTTCAAGAGTTACTGTTGGTGTGTTAATATTATACTAATTAATGCAAATGTATATGTTATCGTCGATTTAAAAAAATTAAGAATTTGAAGTTAGGTTAGCCTGGTTGTGGCCAATAGTTGTGTGGTTGTGGTTAGTAGTTGTGTAGTTGTGGTCAGTGTCTAAACTACAACTGTTGCGTGTGAAAACTGAAAGTGCAATGAGAAGTGATCATGTGAAATATGAAGCAAGTGAATGGAGACTGCTTCGCTCTATTCAATCAGAGCAGCAGGATCAACGTACAGCCCGCCCGTCTATTTAGAGACAGGCAAGTTAGCCAGTTGAGTGATTTCGAACACGATCTTGAGAAGGAGGATGAAGCTAGTGAGCATTACAAATCTTCTCTGTACCATTCCAGGTCGTCCAAACCGGGGAAGCATAAGAAATCGTAACGCTAGCTGTTCAGTCTGAAACAGATTCACAAATCATGGGAATTTGTCACGCTCTGAAGACGTGTGTCTCCCTCCGAAATCTATGAAACTAAATAAATACTGAAACTAAATATGAAACTATGAAAACTAAATAAATGCTGCACTCTAACCAACAAAACCTCTTTGCTAGATTTATGATAGTGTTGTTAGCCAAATTTGCAGCTGTAAGTAATGCATCTGCTAGCTTACTTCGTCTATAACGAAAGTAGTTGATGGGTTACTATCTATTGATTGGTAAAAGATATTCCTAATCTGTTACTAAATTACTAAAACAGGTGCAATGTTAGATCCGTAGAGGATATTTGCTGATTTGAATAGCATAGAAGTAGACAAAGATATAATACCCTATAACTTTCTGTCCAACTTGTTCAGAAAGTAGTCAAAATTTCAGTTGTTTAAAAAAAGAGTTACAGAAAATGTTTTTGGATGCGTATACTAAAACAGTGATAACTTTTTATCGGAATAAGATACTTTTGTTCCGAGTACAGATTTGAAAAGCAGGGACGTAGACCAAGATGTCACACCCTCTAACTTTTTGTCTAAGTGTTTGGAAAAGTGGTCAAAGTAGCTGATTTGTGTCAAAAGTTGCATTGTTGCATTTACAGTGAATGGAATGTTGGAAGTGATGATGTCACAATGGGGAGCTTTAGAATGTTAATCGTATAAGATGTGCAAATAATATGAAAAAGTTGTATGCAAGCACACGTTCCCAGATCAGTCTGCACTTTTTCACAATTGGAATGGAGTTTCTATCTTAAACAGTGTAAGAGGTGTATCGTTTTATATTCAGGACTTTTACTTTGCAAGTTTATGTGAGTCTGGGTTTACTGTTGCAAGTTAGAAAAGTAGAATGCACAAAGTGCAATTTCAAATTTTGGTAGTGCATCAGCAGTTTTTCTGTTGTTATGTCAGTTACTGACAGTCACTCAATTAGCCCATGCCAGCTAAAATAGTTTTGATTGGTAAGTTAGTCTTGCGGGCCAGCTATCTAAAGTTGTAGTAATCATGGTAGAATTACTGTCTGCTGAACCCCCATTGATTTTGTTAGTCACTCTCACTCAGATATCATATTAAAAACTGCAAACACTTCTCTCCACCCCATGGCAAAATGTGTAGGATTGCTGCAAACTTGCTCCGCAACATTTTCTAAACTGCAACATTTTCTATGCGCCACATGGCAAAATGTGTAGAATAGAGGGAAATTAACTGTAAAAGCCGCTAAAATGTTTTGGTCGCTGTCACGACTTCTGCCAAAGTCGTTGCCTCTCCTTGTTCGGGTGGTGCTCGGCGTTCGACGTCACCGGTCTTCTAGCCATCATTGATCCATTTTTCATTTTCCATTGGTTTTGTCGTGTCTTCCCACACACCTGTTTTCAATCCCATTCATTACCTGTTGTGTATTTAACCCTCTGTTTCCCCTCATGTCTTTGTCAGAGATTGTTTATTGTCAGTGTAGTGTTTTTTGTATAGGTGCGCGACGGGTCTTCGTACCCATATTTGTTTATATACATTTTTCTTATTAGTGTTATGGAGCATGTTACTTGGACATGTATTAAAAGACTGTATTTTATACTCCGTTTGACTCTCCTGCGCCTGACTTCCCTGCCACCTATACACATATCTTTGACAGTCGCAAGGTGGGGGACGCTGTCGCATAGCAATCTCTCTCTCAAAATAAAAATAATAAAAATCTATAAACAGGAAAGAATGAAGTGGATAGATTCTTGTTTCAATTAAATAATTGATAAAATATTGATTACTATGTATAACTTTGTAAGACTATAAATGACCAACCACCTAGCTTTGGAGTAGTTACATGGTCTATTTCCCTGCTTTTGAGAGGAGCTGGCTAGCAATTTCACTAAGCTAACGATGTGCTTGCTACCTTCTGCAAGCAGAGTCATAAAACTGGTTATCTATGATTCGTCTGGGTAGGTAGGACAAAAGGCTTGTAATAAATGTATTAATATCCAAAATGGCTTTGTGGTGACTTCAAAACAGTGCCCCCCGCTCAGTCATCCAGGATTCATACACATCATTGTTCAGACCACTGTGTGGGGGTAAAACTACGCTGTCAAAGTATGGCCTTATGATATATGTTGTGTATTGTCATTAAGTGTTTAATTGCAATTATAATTTTTTCTTTTGGAAAAGTTTATTGTCACATTTCCTTTAAAAACAGCTTATACATTTTTTTTACATAATTTCATACACATAAAAACGGCAATAAAGCATAAAACACTAATTTGAAGGTTACATTTAAATTTGTTAAAAAGTACATGTTGTTAAGACCAATAGGAACAACCATGAATAAAAGTACTTTTCATTGTTTTTAAGGTGCTATTCTGGTAGCTTTTGGCTAACAGTAGCCTAGGCTAACAGTAACAGTGTGAGTCTGGTGAGTGTTTTGCATTGGTGTGCTCCTGTAGGCTAATCACTATTTAATGTGGGTAAATGGAATACTTTTATCAGGGCTGACCTGAGGGTTAAATGCACTGTGATAGTAAAATGCCTTTAACTGTAAAACGCAACCCGTAACCCATCAGAGAGAAAATGAGCTTGAAAATAAAATCACTTTGTGCACCCTCAGAATTGTAGGCTACATTTACAGTGTGCAACTGTAAACAACGTCAAAGCCACCTGATGTCTTTAGGATCAGTAGGGCGATGCACTATAGGCTACATAAACACTACATTTTAAAGTTTGTTGTTTTCATAAATGAATCATTTCAAATGTCATGGTGTATCCTTGTGTGGAACAGTGTAGCATGGATAATTCAATTTAGACAAAGGTTTTTCGTTGTTAAAAGGGGCCTAAAAAAAGAACCAAATTGAATACTCTCACAAGTGTTTAAATATTCCGTCCGTTTGGATATTTGAATATTAATATATTGCATTGATCTAACCGAAGGCGGTAAAGACAGTTTCTGTACATTCAGAAACAATTCTAAAGGTGATATCGATAAAACTATTAAGCTTACAGATCGTAAGCTGATGGTCACAAATTAAATCCACAAATCAGATATTAGCTACCAGTTCCCGAAACATAAAACTGCCAGGAAGGTTTGGGGAATCACATGTTACATCTACAGTGGGAAAAAGCAGCCCCTGTTAGGAGCAACTTGGATTTACAGACATTAAGGAACGAGATATAGGACAGACAACTTATGGAACTCAACAGTCGTTTTCAGAACGATTTATACGGGATAATGAAGGCCGCAGCTGCCTGCCTGCACTGATCAGACTAATTTGGTCAAATGACAGCAATACAGCCACCCAGCAACCATTACGGCATTTCTGTGGAGGACGCAGAACTAACTGTTTTTGTAAATCAGTTTAAACGAAAGCTGCAAGACGGTCGGTCCAACTCATCACTCATCGAGGTGCATGACACCTGTCCCAAATACATTTTCCAGAACATGAACAGGCTTCTTTGAGCCATCACCACTCTGCCTATCACCAGCTGTACTGTATAACATCTATTTTCTACTGTCAATCATCCACGCTCACAGGCCGCCTGAACAATTTCTTCCCTGCTCTCCTTTGAAAGAGAACTGACTGAGTCATTGGATTATGATGATATCATTTCAATGTTCAACGTTGTCGTCTTGTGCTGTGAGTCTGACAGCAATGGTAGGCCTATGTTGTTCTTTTCCTTTCTTTCACTGAACTGTATATTCTACTGTTCTACTGTTGCCTACTGTTAATATGTACATGACATTTGTTTGGTGTAAGAGAGTGTAGGCCTAATCTGATGCAAAGAAATCTGATTGTATTCCGTATTGCTATGTGGTCTTTGGAAGAGTAAACTCCAAATGTGCTATTCTGTTCAATTTAAGGAAATAAAATATTCGCAGCATAATGTTTCTTAAGACCTGCCTCAGAGAAATGATCCAAAACATTTTGTCATGGTGTATTAAATGGATTTATTACGGACTTATTAAGCATTGAGGCAATTATGTCACTGTGCTATGGACATGCTCCATGTCCCTGCCTATTTAAATTGTTAATTTAGCAAACAAGCCAGTTTATAATTCAGTGCCTTAATCACCGTCAACACACCAATTACTGAACAAGAAATATAAACACAACATGCAACTATTTCAATGATTTTACTGAGTTAAAGATAAGGAAATCAGTCAATTTAAATAAATTCATTAGGCCCTAATCTATGGATTTTTACATGACTGGACGGACGGACGGACGGGGGGGGGGGGGGGGGCAGCGATGGGTGGGTCTGGGAGGGCATAGGCCCATCCACTTGTGAGCCAGGCCCCTCCACTGGGGGGCCAGGCCCAGCCAATCAGAATGAGTTTTTCCCCACAAAAGGGCTTTATTACGGACAGAAATACTCAGTTTTGTCAGCTGTCCGGGTGGCTGGTCTCAGACGATCCCGCGGGTAAAGAAATTGGATTTGGAGGTCCCTGGCTGGAGTGGTTACACGTGGTCTACGGTTGCGAGGCCAGGTTGGACTTACTGCCAAATTCTCTAAAACGACATTGGAGGTAGTTTATGGTAGAGAAATTAACACAAAATTATTTGGCCAATTGCACGCTCCCTCAAAACTTTAGACATCTGTGAAATTGTGTTGTGTGACAAAACTTCACATTTTAGAGTGGCCTTTTATTGTCCCCCGTATAAGGTGCACCTGTGTAATGATCATGCTGTTCAATCAACTTCTTGATATGCCATGTCTATTCTTATTTATGATAAAAGTGACTCCAAAATGACACAATACCATTAATTTATGTTGGGCATAAAATAATCTCAAACACAACCAAAACAAACAGCAAATGCATCCAACAAATGAGTAGAGTCACAAGCTTGATGTAGTCATTGTGTTCTATGAATATGGGACCAAATACTGAACCTTTTACATTCTGTAATACACATTTCCGTGAATATGTCCCAATATTTTGGTCCTCTAAAACGACTATGACGACTATGTACAAAAAGTGCTGTCATTTCTAAACGGTTCACCCGATATTGATGAAAATACCCTCAAATTAAAGTTGACAGTGTGCACTTTAACCTTATAGTAGTTATACCATTTATAATCTAAAGTGCTGGAGTACAGAATCAAAATATGTCACTGTTTCAATACTTTTGGAGCTTACTGTATATCATGTGAAAATGTATTTTTACAAAACTGCTTGTGAAAATCTAATTAAAAGTGACCTTTCCTTAGAATTATTCTCCATATATTTTACACTGTTATGAATGTAGAACAGATGAAAGCCCGAGCACCTTCGGCCCGAGCACCTTCCGAGCAGCAAGGTGGTGTGTGAGGGGTTCGAAGTAGCAAACCTCACAAAATACGAACGTATCAAGCACAGTGAGTATCCACTTATTTCTGTAGATAGTTATCTTCTGAATTGTGCATCCGTGAAAGTAGCATCTCACTAATTAGCTGCTCTTCTTCACTGGTTCAGGTGAGGGTTTGATTCCCACATTGGCCATATAATACTAAATATATGTTGAAAGTTGCTTTGGATAAAAGCATCTGCTAAACTACCATATTAATGAATGAGTCTTCAGGTTTCAGGCATAGTTCACCGACCGACCACTGCTACAGACTGGGTACCAGTCTTTTAGCTAACATTCCACGCCAAAGAGACTGGCCTTTCAGCAATCTCAATGTTCAATATATGCAGCCAGATTTACAGCGCAGTTGATGATCGATAGTTTGAAACAACATTAATATGACAACGTTATAGAATTTTAATTTTAAGAATAACAGCAAAAAAAATACTGTTACGACCTACTGCTGTCGTTCCCTTGTGAGAAGGTAGTGTCAATGCAAGATCATGTTGTTCAAAGTGGTTAGAGAGGACTCCGTAATGAGAGAGAGAAATAATTGTATGGAAAATATTAGCCTACAAGATTCAATCGAGCTAAGTTTGCTTCAGTTGCATCCCATTGATGAGGAAAGAAAATGCAAAACTGGCACCTGTCGTCATTCCTGATCATCATAATTTGATTACATTTGTACAAAAATATGTTATGCTCATATCAGTTATATTATTTGTCCTTCATCTCTTATTAAGAGATGGAGTCCAGACAGGCTACTCTAGGAAACTTTATATAAAAATATAGCAAATGCAGCTAGCTCGTTTAACCTACTCAAACACCTGGCTAAAATAGAGAAGGCTGCTATGTTAGCTAGCTGGCTATGGCTAACCAACACTGGAACTCAAGGTAAGCTTTCGGTTTTATTAATTTATTGCCACCGGGGCCTGCTGGTGTAACTGCTAAACTGCTTGCTGACTGTACACTGCACTGCATGATTGTAGCAGGTTTAATAATGTGTTAGTTCTAACATTAGTAGCTATGTTGACTATGACGTTGGCTAATATGGTGACAAATATGTAAGCTATGTGTAGTGATTAGCGGTTTGGCGTGGAAGGGCTCTTTCGGCTGGACACAGACAGCTTGTAGACTTGTTTAAGTGCTGCTGTGCGGTTTGTTGCTAACGTTTCTTTGCTACCTACTAACTTTACGGTTTTTACTTTTTAATTACCTATTTTATGTATTTTTTAAATCCCTCATTCAACTTTTTCACCCTGGACGTTTTATTTAGACATGGTTCTGCACGACCTCCTCCAGCCGAAGCTAAGTAGTAACATTAACATTATGCCTTTTAATTGCAGTCGCTGCATTCATAATATACAGGAGAACGATCACCGTATGGCGAGGATAGCTTCAGACGCAATCATTAGGCAAGGGTAATTTAAGTGTAGGAAAGGATGAAACAGCGTCTGTGCCACCAGTAAGTACACATAGTAGCATAACTCCCCTCGCACGGTCCCTGCAGGCAGACAAATTTCTCATAGCTTCCGGGAAGGAAATGCTGTAGGAATGCTCAACTGGTGTCGCTCATTCAGCCGGCAGAAACTTTCAACTGGTTCTTCTACATTTTCTCTCGGCCTGTGCACCTACATTGTAAACTTTCATTCATAGGCTAGGTTGTAGGAACCTAATGATGGGTATAGGGACAATTTCAGTATTGTGTAGTTGCCTAAACTTATCGATGTTACATTGAGCTGGGTGAATGGAATATGATTGACAGTCATCCAATATGCTGTAATACAAATAAGGCCATGCTCCTAATTTTTTTTATTGTCGTCCCTCATCTTAAAAGGCACTGACCACCACTGTATTAGGCCTATAGTATAATGCTAAAATAATGCATCATAAATAATGTAGCATATGAAATGAATTAACAAGGAAAGTTAGAAGGGGGAGAGAGAGTGCTAAAGTAGCCCATTACTAGAGACGTTGCTTATGTCATTATTATCCCAGCATGTGCCTTATTTCAGAACAAGATTTGCACTGGATTCCTTTTTCCAAACGGCCTATGACACAAGCCTGGTGTTTTTTATTCTAGGCGTGAAGATATTTCAACATCACATCTAAATGATAAAAGGCTAGACTGATAACTCGTGTTTGGCTGTCAAATGTGTAGGTCACCATAGGCCGAATATTTAAATTGAGGAAATGTGATCATAATCATAATTATGATCCACGATGTCCCTCCTAATGAAAAGGCACCCCATCCTGCTGATGTAAGCTGCAGGACAGCGGTTGCATATCAACGGTGGATTATAGCCCAGCCTATGAATTTACTTCAAATGTACACGTCTCTCTCTTCACTGTTCCCTTCTTGAGCAATTTTTGCATCTCCGCTGACATCTCCACTGGCCTCTCTCTCTCTTCCATCCTCCGTGTATTCCTCTTACAGCTCTTGAACCAGTAGCCTAACCCAATGCATGTTTCCTCATCAATCTACACACATTACCCCATAATGACAAAGCAAAAACAGTTTAAAAAATATATATTAAAAACAAAACACTGACATGTCACATTTTCAGACCCATTACTCTGTTGAAGCACCTTTGGCAGCAATTACAGCCTCGGGTTTTCTTGGGTACAACGCTACAAGCTTGGCACACCTGTATTTGCAGAGTTTCTCCCATTCTTCTCTGCAGATCCTCTCAAGCTCTGCCAGATTAGATGGGGAGCGTCGCTGCACAGCTATTTTCAGGTCTCTCCAGATAGGTTAGATTGGGTTCAAATCCAGGCTCTGGCTGGGCCAATGAAGGACATTCAGAGACTTGTCCCGACGCCACTCCTGCGTTGCCTTGGCTGTGTGCTTAGGGTTATTGTCCTGTTGGAAGGTGAATCTTCGACCCAGTCTGAGGTCCTGAGCTCTCTGGAGCAGGTTTTCATCAAGGATTTCTCTGTACTTTGCTCCGTTCATCTTTCCCTCAATCCTGACTAGTCTCCCAGTCCCTACCGCTGAAAACACAGCATGATGCTGTCACCACCATGCTTCACCATAGGGATTGTGCCAAGTTTCCTTATGGTCTGAGAGTCCTTTAAGTTCCTTTTGGAAAACTCCAAGGGGGCTGTAATGTGCCTTTTCCTGAGGAGTGTCTTCCGTCTGGCCACTCTACCATAAAGGTCTGATTGGTGAAGTGCTGCAGAGATGGTTGTCCTTCTGGAAGGTTCTCCCATCTCCACAGAGGAACTCTGGAGCTATGTCAGAGTGACCATCGGCTTCTTGGTCACCTCCCTGACCAAGGCCCTTCTCCCCCGATTGCTCAGTTTGGCCGGACTGCCAGCTCCAGGAAGATTCTTGGTGTTTCCAAACTTCTTCCATTTAAGAATGATGCAGGCCACTGTGGGGACCATCAATGCTGTAGACATTTTTTGGTACCCTTCCCCAGATTTGTGCTTTGTTTTGGAGCTCTACAGACAAAATTTGCTCTAGAATGCACTGTCAACTGTGGGATCTTATATAGACAGTTGTGAATTTACCACAGGTGGACTCCAATCAACTTGTAAAAACATCTCAAGAATGATCAATGGGAACAGGATGCACCTGAGGTCAATTTCGAGTCTCAGAGGGAAGGGTCTGAATGCTTACAGTGCCTTGCAAAAGTATTCATCCCCCTTGGCATTTTTCCAATTTTGTTGCATTACAACCTGTAAGGTAATTTTTTTTTTATTGGGATTTAATGTAATGGACATACACAGAATAGTCCAAATTGGTGAAGTGAAACGGAGAAAATAACTTTAAAAAATATATATTTAAAAAAAAAGTGGAAAAGTGGTACATTCATATGTATTCACCCCCTTTTCTATGAAGCCCCTAAATAAGATCTGGTGCATCCAATTACCTTCAGAAGTAGCATAATTAGTTAGATTGCACACAAGTGGACTTTATTTAAGTGTCACATGATCTCAGTATATACCTGAACCCGAAAGGCCCCAGAGTCTGCAACACCACTAAGCAAGGGGCACCACCAAGCAAGTGGCTCCATGAAGACCAAGGAGCGCTCCAAACAGGTCAGGGACAAAGTTGTGGAGGAGTACAGATCAGGGTTGGGTTATAAAAAAATATCCAAAACTTTGAACATACCACAGAGCACCAATAAATCCATTATAAAAAAATTGAAAGAATATGGCACCACAACAAACCTGCCAAGAGAGGGCCGCCCACCAAAACGCATGGACCAGGCAAGAAGGACATTAATCAGAGAGGAAACGAAGAGACCAAAGATAACCCTGATGGAGCTGCAAAGCTCCACAGCGGAGATTGGAGTTTCTGTCCAGAGAACAACTTTATGCCGTACACGCCACAGAGCTAGGCTTTACGGAAGAGTGGCCAGAAAAAAAGCCATTGCTTAAAGAAAAAAATAAGCAAATAAGTTTGGTGTTCGCCAAAAGGCATGTGGGAGACTCCCCAAACATATGGAAGAAGGTACTCTGGTCAGATGAGACTAAAATGTAGCTTTTTGGCCATCAAGGAAAATGTTATGTCTGGCGCAAATCCAGCACCTCTCATAACCCCGAGAACACCATCCCCACAGTGAAGCATGGTGATGGCAGCATCTGGAAACCTGTTTCAGTTTCAGTCTTCCAGAGATTTGAGACTGGGACTGAGGTTCACCTTCCAGCAGGACAATTACCCTAAGCATACTGCTAAAGCAACACTCGAGTGGTTTAAGGGGAAACATTTAAATGTCTTGGAATGGCCTAGTCATAGCCCAGACCTCAATCCAATTGAGAATCTGTGGTATGACTTAAAGATTGCAGTACACCAGCGGAACCCATCCAACTTGAAGGAGCTGGAGCAGTTTTGCCTTGAAGAATGGGCCAAAATCCCAGTGGCTAGATATGTCAAGCTTAGAGAGACATACCCCAAGAGACTTGCAGCTGTAATTGCTGCAAAATGTGGCTCTACAAAGTATTGACTTTGGGGGTGGGGGGGGGGGGGTGAATAGTTATGAACTCTCAAGTTTTCTGTTTTTTAGTCTTATTTCTTGTTTGTTTCACAATAAAAAATGCCAAGGGGGTGAATACATTCGCAAGCCACTGTATGTAAATCAGGTATTTCGGTTTTCTGTCATTATGGGGCATTGTGTGTAGATTCATGAGGGACATTTTTTTGGGATCCATTTTAGAATAAGGCTGTAAGATAACAAATTGTGGAAAAGTCAAGGTCTGAATACTTTCTGAAAACACTGTAGTTTTGTCACTTAAACTGTACTGTAAATACAAAGGTATGCGGACACCTCTTCAAATATGTGGATTCGGCTATTACAGCCACACCCGTTGCTGACAGGTGTATAGTAAAGTTTGTTGGACGAGGAATAATGAACAATGCCCCTGTGCACAAAGCGAGGTCCATGCAAAAATGGTTTGTCGAGATTGGTGTGGAAGAACTTAACTGGCCTGCAACCCACTCAGCCTGCTACTTCTACCGAACACCCCTCAGCGCTTGAACCTCTGTGGAAGACATTAACTGCAGGGACAAAGTCAACCAGGACCATTGATACACTCTGCAAGTAGCACAGGGAAGTTCAAGGTTGTAAATGCCAGCCCAGACTGTCACGATGAAGACGATTTTATGGAGTGGACTGAAGGGCCAAAGATCCTGCAAGGTACAATCTGCTATATATACAGCTGTTCAATGCCCATTGATTTTTTGAAAGAATCTAGGCTACATATGTAGGATCCTAATTTGAGCCCGTTTGCTACTGTAGGAAATATTCCTGCAGCAACAGGAAATGTGAATTATTATGTGGATTATAATTAATTGACATTTTTGTAGGGGTTGATACATTTTTCATAAGGGAAAATCAAGTCTGAAATTTCAAAGTGGAAATGACAAACTTTTTAAACCTCAAATACACTCCATGCTTTACATTTCCTGCATTGCAGGAAAGCTCTTCTGCAACAGGGGGATCAAATGAAGATCTTAAATCTGTAGGCTTACCTGTCAGGCCTTGCATTCATAGCTCCATCTAAACAAATGAAAGAGTGTCCCTTTAACATCCCTCAATCTGTAATTCTATGTTCACCTCTAGTTGAGGAGGAGCCCATGGAGGTTGACTATGTGGAGGACCAGTCTGTGGTTCAGGTCATTGTCACTGTCCAGAGTGGATTCCCCCACTACAGAATCCATGACACGGAGTCTAAATAGTCAACCAAATATCTATCAGGACTATCTGCATTGACCCTTTTTGCTCTAACTCATCACATACGCTGCTACTGTTTATGATCTGTTATGTAGCTTAGTCACTTTACCCCTACCTATATACACATATCTACCTCAATCACCTCGCATGCCTGCACATCGACTCAGTACTGGTAACACATGTATATAGCCAAGTTATACTTACTCATTGTGTATGTATTCCTAATGTTATTTCTATTTTCCTCCCTGCATTGTTGGGAAGGGCCCGTAAGTAAGCATTTCACTGTTAGTCTACACCTGTTGTTTACCAAGCCTGTGACAAATGACATTTTATTGGTTTTGATTAGGCACAGAGAGAGAGAGAGAGAGAGAGAGAGAGAGAGAGAGAGAGAGAGAGAGAGAGAGAGAGAGAGAGAGTGGAACAGGAGGACGTTTCAGAGGAAATCCATTCTCCCTCCCTACCCAATAATTTATTCTCTTTCTATAAACTATATCTCTCTATTTTTGCATACAACTACATTTGCATAAGATATAAACCTTGAACAACTTCGCCACCATCTTGTACTGTAGCTACTTTACATCTTAGATTGGCTGTGTGGAGGGAACAGCATAATTAATCTCTTTGATCGTGCTATTAGAGGTTCACTTGAATAATACGTACACAGCAATTACCAGCCACGATGTAATGACAAACAAATTAGCTTGATGATTAGTCAGGTGGATGACTGAGTTGTGTTTTGTTATTTTAACCTTTATTTAACTAGGCAAGTCAGTTAAGAAAAAATCTTATTTTCAATGACGGCCTAGGAAGTTGGTTAACTGCTGTGTTAAGGGGTAGAACGACAGATTTGTACCTTGTCAGCTCAGTGATTTGAACTTGCAACCTTTCGGTTACTAGCCCAATGCTCTAAACAGTAGGCTACCCTGTTTTATGTAGTTGTGATGTAACAAAAATGTACCATTTAAAATGATCTCAAATGTATAGTTTTTTTAAATGCATATATATGACTGTTTTTCAGGACTTCCAAAAAGCCAGTATGTGAAGATTCCACACAAACATGTATGTGGTTCTAAAAGGATGGGACTGTGGTTGTGTTTTTCCACAATGGTTCTACAGTGGTTCTGTGTTTGGGATCTGGGCAGAGCTGCCTGGAAGGCAGGCAAGCAGGCACTGCTGCTGCTGTGTGAATGTGTAATCCCCTCCTCGACCTTACAACATCTCTTCTTGTTTGAACAGCCCTGCCTCCCAGCCATTGGTAAATGTTGCCATTAGCATTTTGGCATTTCAACAGTTTGTGCCTTTGTGTGTCCCCATGTGCGTCATGATGTGCGCGTACTGTTGCATCGTGTGCATTGGTGTTGCAGTGATTGTGTGGCATTTTGTTTCTATTCACTGACCCAAAAACACATGAATAATCCCCAATAATTCAGAACAGAACAGTGAGAAGCCACACTCTGCACTTGGTTTCAGAACTACTCTGCACTTGGTTTCAGAACTACTACCCTCACTAGAAATTCTCCACATGAAGCCAGCCTTTCTGAGGGTCAAAAGATCACTTTTCACTGATCTTATTACAGACACTGGCATTTCATTACCTCAGGAGCCATCATAAAGGGCCATTGTCTCCCTATCTACAGTCTCCCAGTCCAGCTGTAGATTATAATCCAATTCAGAAACCTAGTGAGAGAGAGAGAGAGAGAGAACTTTGACTATATACAGACTCAGTGAGCATGGCCTTGCTATTGAGAGAGAGAGACTTTCAAGAGAAGACAGGCTATGTGCACACTGCCCACAAAATGAGGAGGAAACTGAGTTGCACTTCCTAACCTCCTGCCAAATGTATGACCCTATTAGAAACACATATTTATCTCAGATTACATAGATCCACAAAAAAAAATTTTTAAATCATATTTTGATGGACTCCCATATCTATTGGGTGAAATACCAGTGTGTCATCACAGCAGCAAGATTTGTGACCTGTTGCCACAGGAAAGGGGCAGCCAGTGAAGAACAAACACCATTGTAAATACAACCCATAATTATGTTTATTTATTTTCCCTTTTGTACATCATTATAACACTGTACATAGCCATAATACAAAAGTTGAAATGTCTCTATTCCTTTGAAACTTTTGTGAGTGTAACGTTTCACTGTACATTTTTTATTGTTTTTTTCAATTAGTTTATTATCTATTTCACTTGCTTTGGCAATGTAAACATATGTTTCCCTTGCCAATAAAGCCCTTTTGAATTTAATTTAATTGAGAGGAGGAGAGAGATAATGCTCATCATTTGTTATCCATATATATGACAAATCGTACATCGTAAAACAATATTCTGGGATGAATAAAAATGTACAATAAAAACAACCAACATATACATAATAACAATTAGTTTAAGTTGTTTCAAAGATTAGTTAATTTATTTTTACCAATATATATATATATTTTATGAGATAATAATAATATTTCTTTCAACCTAATAATTTTAAGTTCATGCAAGAATTGTGGGTAATTCATTTAAAAAAAACGTTTACACAATGTCGTGTGCATGTTTGAAGAAAGAAAAGTATATTTCTATATTAGTATTAAGCAGCTTGTTGTGCCATGAGGTGTAATGGATCATGATGAATGGATATCAAAATCGTCAGGCAAATGTACTTTCAATGATCATACCACCCGTTCATACCACCCACCGTCACCATTCTTAATGACAGAGGCAAATTCAACATTATGCATTGCTTGCAGTTCTATCTCCAGGTAGGCTACTGCTGGTGGATTGAGCATTATTCTAAACAATACCTGCCAAAGCGGGTTTAAATGGCAAATGATCGAATACCCAAGTATGTAGGGTACTGAATGTGTGTGTGACATCAACTCATATTTAATCATATTGTCAGTAAATCCCAATTTTTATATGACTATTATTAATTCCCTGGACATACTTTATTTGTGCAAATCCAAACTATTTATTCAAAATGTTTTACTCTAAAATATAGGAAGTTTATCTACTAATAATATTAAGTGTCTTCTTGTTGCTGTAATTTAAAAAAAGAAGTAAATTCAACACTTAATGTTTTATAGTGTAGCCTGTACGTCTCCATAATCTATGGAGAATGAGGCAGGCAACATCCTGGGAATTTGAAAGCCTCAAACATTCCAATAGTTTTTGTGCTTAGTGAACTGTAATGCGCCATAGTATCCCCCTCCATCTAGGAGTGAGGGGGCAGCATGCACATTATTATAATAATATAGAAATGCATACAGCATAATAAATATGATAATGTTAATTAGAAAGCAGTAGATATAATAAATATTATAATAAATACACTCTATATACAAAAGTATGTGGACAGTCCTTCAAATTAGTGGATTCTGCTATTTCAGCCACACCCATTGCGGACAGGTGAATCACGATTCATCATCTGGCAGTTCGAATGACAATTCTGGGTTTGGCGGATACCAGAAGAACGCTGTGCATAGTGCCGACTGTAAAGTTTGGTGGAGGATAAATAATGGTCTGGGGCTGTTTTTCAGGGTTTGGGCTAGGCCACTTAGTTCCAGTGAGTTCTTAATGCTACAGGAAACAATGACATTGTAGACAATTCTGTGCTTCCAACTTTGTGGCAACAGTTTGGGGAAGGCCCTTTCCTGTTTCAGCATGACAATGCCCCAGTGCACAAAGCAAGGTCCATACAGAAATGGTTTGTTGAGATCTGTGTGGAAGAACGTGACTGGCCCGCACAAAGTCTTGACCTCAATCCCTGTCGAACACCTTTGGGATGAATTGGAACGCCAGCATTAGTACCCGACCTCACTAATGCTCTTGTGGCTGAATGGAAGCAAGTCCTCACATCCTTCCCTGGAGAGTGGAGGATGTTATAGCAGCAATTTTTTAAATGTTTTTTTTATTTAACTAGGCAAGTCAGTTAAGAACAAATTATTTTTACAATGACAGCCTAGGAGCAGGGGCAGAACGGCAGTTTTTTTTACCTTGTCAGCTCAGGGTTTCGATCCACCAAACTTTCGGTTACTGGCCACATGCTCTAACCACTAGGCTACCTTCCGCCCCAAGGGACAAACTCCATATTAACGCCCATGATTTTGGAATGAGATATTGGACAGGCAGGTGTCCACATACTTTTGGTCATGTAGTACATGATAAGAGTAAATAATACAGAAGTGGAGAAATACATTAGTGCCATTTGGGGCACAGCCTGGGGAGTCATCCTATAGTCTGTAATGTACGAGTCCCAACGCTGTTTATCTGGAAGCTGCTGGCCACCCGACCGTATGACAGCCAATCTCCACACAGAGCTTTTGAAGTGTGAAACGCCACTGTCTGCCATGTTCGTTTACTGTACGGCTCAAACAAACGCCTCTGTGCTTTACTGGGTCAATCTAGATCAGCCTCACTTCACATCTCAAAGAACCATGTTCTCTAATATTGGCCAAAGAGAGAGAGCGATAGATATATAGATATAAAAGATAGATAGATAGATATATAGATATAAAAGATAGATAGATAGATAGATAGATAGACTCTAATATCCAACACTATATGATGTCCAGATGATTTTGAACTTGCTTCACAAATAGTGTGACGGATTTGATCATTTCAACCAACGTATAAGGGTCTTTTTATAAATTAGGGTATCAGTGAGGATTTCCTACACTGGACAACTTGTTATAGCTGTTGGTAAATCATTGATAAGAATCTGCCAAGTTTTTCACGTCATTACATTAAGATATAAGGGAAGTTCATAGCTATATTCAATAAAATTCACAAGTGTATTTATTTATATGTTTAACCCTTTATCAGTAATGGCCTACTTTATTTTGACACTTGTTTCATGCTTTTTGGGGTGTGGGGGAGTTGTATATTAGGCCCTATTATATGTACAATTATATACATTGTACAATTGTACAGTATAACATTGAGGTTCTTGAAAATTACAATGAAGTTCTTGAAAAAGGCCCTGAAAGTCCTTGAATTTGAATAGTCAATGTCTGTATGAACCCTGCTTGAAGTATGTATAGTCCTAGTCCTATGTTGTTGTATAGCTGGAGTTATGGGCCAATTTGCATATTTTCACTTTCATTCCTCTAAGTACACATGTGGAACTGCACGAAAATCCTTTTTTATTTTTGTTTCAAACCATTTAGAAATGTTAATCACAATGTCACACATTGGCCCCATTATTTATAGAAAGACCCATAATTGTTGTGTGTGTGCGTGCAATTCTGCATGCGTTTCGGCGTGCGTATGATACATTTCTGTGTGCGAGCATGCACATGTTCTCCTTTCTCATATCACCACAATGGGAACGAGAAAGCACATGCATGCTTGCACAGAAATGTGTCGCTCGAGTCTAACAGAATGGAATACAGCATTGCGGATAAAGTAACAAAAATGACACAATTACATGTGCTCAAAATCTAAAGATCTGCATTTACACCTGGATCTCGCAGCTAGCTAGCTGCTATCCGTGTGACTATTGGCTTACGTCGATCCCGGAGCAAACATCAATTATTCCGGAGCTAGCCAGCTGAAAAGTTCCATCAGCCCCTCCTGGGCTACAATCACCTATCCGGGCCCGTTTTACTGCCAATGCGGAGCCCCACCGGGCCTTCACGACTGGACTACCTACGTTGCCTGCCCGAGGGAGTTATCCAACTGGCCCCTCCGCCGCGACGTTACCTGAACGCCCATCTGCGGCCCGCCAATCGTTAGCTGTCTTATTGGCTGCTATCTGAATAGGTCTATCGGACAATTTTTCTTGGGTCACTATAACTATATCTATTTTGCCAATTGGATTGATCCCCTCTACCACACGGAACCCCACTAATCTACCGGTGGAAACGCACGAGGTGGCTAAAAACAGACCTCCATCCTCTGCCAGCTTGCTACCGATGGCCCGGCTAGCTGTCTGAATCGTCGTGACCCCAACCAACCTCACTACTCACTGGACCCTGATGATCACTTGACTAAGCATGCCTCTCCATAATGTCAATATGCCTTGTCCATTGCTGTTCTGGTTAGTGTTTATTGGCTTATTTCACTGTAGAGCCTCTAGCCCTACTCACTATACCTTATCCAACCTTTCTGTTCTACCACCCACACATGCGATGACATCACCTGGTTTCAATTATGTTTCTAGAGACAATATTTCTCTCATCATCACTCAATACCTAGGTTTACCACCGCTGTATTCACATCCTACCATACCTTTGTCTATGCATTATACCTTGAAGTTATTTTATCGCCCCCAGAAACCTCCTTTTACTCTCTGTTCCAGACGTTCTAGACGACCAATTCTCATAGCTTTTAGCCGTACCCTTATCCTACTCCTCCTCTGTTCCTCTGATGATGTAGAGGTGAATCCAGGCCCTGCAGTGCCTAGCTCCACTCCTATTCCCCAGGCGCTCTCTTTTGATGACTTCTGTAACCGTAATAGCCTTGGTTTCATGCATGTTAATATTAGAAGCCTCCTCCCTAAGTTCGTTTTATTCACTGCTTTAGCACACTCTGCCAACCCGGATGTTCTAGCTGTGTCTGAATCCTGGCTTAGGAAGACCACCAAAAATTCTGACATTTTCATCCCTAACTACAACATTTTCAGAAAAGATAGAACAGCCAAAGGGGGCGGTGTTGCAATCTACTGCAAAGATAGCATGCAGAGTTCTGTCCTACTATCCAGGTCTGTACCCAAACAATTTGAACTTCTACTTTTAAAAATCTACCTATCTAAAAACAAGTCTCTCACCGTTGCCGCCTGCTATAGACCACCCTCTAGCCCCCAGCTGTGCTCTGGACACCATATGTGAACTGATTGCCCCCCATCTATCTCCAGAGCTCGTGCTGCTAGGCAACCTAAACTGGAACATGCTTAACACCCCAGCCATCCTACAATCTAAGCTTGATGCCCTCAATCTCACACAAATTATCAATGAACCTACCAGGTACCACCCCAAAGCCGTAAACACGGGCACCCTCATAGATATCATCCTAACCAACTTGCCCTCTAAATACACCTCTGCTCATTTCAACCAAGATCTCAGCAATCACTGCCTCATTGCCTGCATCCATAATGGGTCAGCGGTCAAACGACCTCCATTCATCACTGTCAAACGCTCACTGAAACACTTCAGCGAGCAGGCCTTTCTAATCGACCTGGCCATGCTTTCCACCTGGCTACCCCTACCCCGGTCAACAGCCTTCCCCATTTCTCCTTCTCCCAAATCCAGTCAGCTGATGTTCTGAAAGAGCTGTAAAATCTGGACCCCTACAAATCAGCCGGGCTAGACAATCTGGACCCTTTCTTTCTAAAATTATCTGCCGAAGTTGTTGCCAATCTGGACCCTGTTCAACCTCTCTTTCATGTCGTCTGAGATTCCCAAAGATTGGAAAGCAGCTGCGGTCATCCCCCTCTTCAAAGGGGGGGACACTCTTGACCCAAACTGCTACAGACCTATATCTATCCTACCCTGCCTTTCTAAGGTCTTCGAAAGACAAGTCAACAAACAGATCACCAACCATTTCGAATCCCACCATACCTTCTCTGCTATGCAATCTGGTTTCAGAGCTGGTCATGGGTGTACCTCAGCCACGCTCAAGGTCCTAAACGATATCTTAACCGCTATCGATAAGAAACAATACTGTGCAGCTGTATTCATTGACCTGGCCAAGGCTTTCGACTCTGTCAATCACCACATCCTAATCGGCAGACTCGACAGCCTTGGTTTCTCAAATGATTGCCTCGCCTGGCTCACCAACTACTTCTCTGATAGAGTTCAGTGTGTCAAATCGGAGGGTCTGTTGTCCGGGCCTCTGGCAGTCTCTATGGGGGTGCCACAGGGTTCAATTCTTGGACCGACTCTCTTCTCTGTATACATCAATGATGTTGCTGTCAGGACTCAGTTATGAACTCGGGTCTCCGGTGTGAGAAACAGTCACTTAGCAAACTGAGCCACTAATTGTCGGCAGAATCCAGAAGATGAGGCAGACACAGCCGTACTGGAGACCTCAAGAGAGTCCACCTGGAGCAACAAATGTTCACAGCTTCGCTGGGGCTGGGTGCTAACATTCAAACACAGAGCAAAGAACTGAGGAAAACTAAGGGTTTAAATACATTCAAGGGAAACGAGGCACAGGTGCAAATCATAACTGGGAACAAGGGAAAACAAAAGGGTCAAAAAGCACAATGGGGGCATCTAGTGACCAAAACCGGAACAACCCTGGCCAAATCCTGATAGTCGCTCTTGCTGCTGGTGAGTCTCTGATCCACCTCTACGCAGACGACACCATTCTGTATACTTCTGGCCCTTCTTTGAACACTGTGTTAACAACCCTTCCGTGGCCTCCAATTGCAAAAACGAAATGCATGCTCTTCAACTGCCTGCACCTTCCCGCCTGTCCAACATCACTACTCTGGACGGCTCTGACTTAGAATATGTGGACAACTACAAATACGTAGGTGTCTGGTTAGACTGTAAACTCTCCTTCCAGACTCACATCAAACATCTCCAATACAAAGTTAAATCTCGAATTGGCTTCCTATTTCGCAACAAAGCATCCTTCACTCATGCTGCCAAACATACCCTTGCAAAACTGACCATCCTACCAATCCTTGACTTCGGCGATGTCATTTACAAAATAGCCTCCAATACACTACTCAATAAATTGGATGCAGTCTATCACAGTGCCATCCGTTTTGTCACCAAAGCCCCATATACTACCCACCACTGCGACCTGTATGCTCTCGTTGGCTGGCCCTCGCTTCATACTCGTCGCCAAACCCACTGGCTCCAGGTCATCTACAAGACCCTACTAGGTAAAGTCCCTCCTTATCTCAGCTCGCTGGTCACCATAGCAGCACCCACCTGTAGCATGCGCTCCAGCAGGTATATCTCTCTGGTCACCCCCAAAACCAATTCTTCCTTTGGCCGCCTCTCCTTCCAGTTCTCTGCTGCCAATGACTGGAACGAACTACAAAAACCTCTGAAACTGGAAACACTTATCTCCCTCACTAGCTTTAAGCACCAGCTGTCAGAGCAGCTCACAGATTACTGCACCTGTACATAGCCCACCTATAATTTAGCCCAAACAACTACCTCTTTCCCTACTGTATTTATTTATTTATTTAGCTCCTTTGCACCCCATTATTTCTATCTCTACTTTGCACATTCTTCCACTGCAAATCAACCATTCCAGTGTTTTACTTGCTATATTGTATTTACTTCGCCACCATGGCCTTTTTTTTGCCTTTACCTCCCTTATCTCACCTCACTTGCTCACATTGTATATAGACTTATTTTCTACTGTATTATTGACTGTATGTTTGATTTACTCCATGTGTAACTCTGTGTTGTTGTATGTGTCAAACAGCTTTGCTTTATCTTGGCCAAGTCGCAATTGTAAATGAGAACTTGTTTTCAACTTGCCTACCTGGTTAAATAAAGGTTAAATCAAAAAATAAATACTACTGTATACTGAGAACTTTGACATTACTAAAATGACGTATTTGGGTGACATTGCTAAAAGGATGTATTTGGGTGACATTACTAAAAGGACGTATTTGGGTGACATTGCTAAAAGGGTGTATTTGGGTGACATTACTAAAAGGACGTATTTGGGTGACATTACTAAAAGGACGTATTTGGGTGACATTGCTAAAAGGACGTGTTTGGGTGACATTACTAAAAGGACGTGTTTGGGTGACATTACTAAAATGACGTATTTGGGTGACATTGCTAAAAGGACGTATTTGGGTGACATTACTAAAAGGACGTATTTGGGTGACATTGCTAAAATAACGTGTTTGGGTGACAATACTAAAAGGACGTGTTTGGGTGACATTACTAAAAGGACATATTTGGGTGACATTACTAAAATGACGTATTTGGGTGACATTGCTAAAAGGATGTGTTTGGGTGACATTGCTAAAATGACGTATTTGGGTGTTTGCCATTACTAAAAGGATGTATTTGGGTGTTTGCCATTACTAAAAGGACGTATTTGGGTGACATTACTAAAAGGACGTATTTGGGTGACATTTCTAAAAGGACGTATTTGGGTGACATTGCTAAAAGGACGTATTTGGGTGACACTACTAAAAGGACGTATTTGGGTGACATTACTAAAAGGACGTATTTGGGTGACATTACTAAAAGGACGTATTTGGGTGACATTGCTAAAAGGACTATTTGGGTGACATTACTAAAATGACGTATTTGGGTGACATTACCAAAAGGACGTATTTGGGTGACATTACTAAAAAGACATATTTGGGTGACATTACTAAAAGGACGTATTTGGGTGACATTACTAAAAGGACGTATTTGGGTGCCATTACTAATAGGAAATATTTGGGTGCCATTACTAATAGGAAATATTTGGGTGCCATTACTAAAAGGACGTATTACGTTTTTGGAGCCTTTGTTCCGGTTTTCCATAGCCCCATACTGCAGAACGAGCAACAAGGAAGTCTATTGCGGGTGGGGTAAGATTCTCATAACCAAATGAAATAGCTAAAAAAGTGATGGACCCTTCTATAATATGCGATTGACATCAAAAATGTTGATATATTTTCTTTTTTAAGTGAACCACTCCTTTAAGCAGCATCTACTAGTACCACTCTATATTTTACTTTAATGTTTTTCTCCTGTTATTGTCTCTGTGTGTACACACTTGAGTGCTCCAGCTGTCCCTGATTGCTAATGAAGGGCTGATGGGAGCAGATTGTATAGAGCTATGTCATTTAATGATTTGATTCCATTCTTACACAACACTGGTCTCAGATGAATAGTGAGATCACTCCGACCCCCAGAATTGGGTGAGCCGCGCTGTCTGGCATCCGTTAATCTTAACATCAAATTAGCATATGGAACACAAACAGAGAACTCCAGAGGCCATAGGTGAGCGTAATCATGGAGATGACTGTCTGAGCATAGAGACAGCTAAACAATGAAAACAACAGGAAAACACACTCTCTCCAACAAAACAGTATGAACACTAGGGTCTAAAGGCATTCACACACATACACTTCTGATGCAAAAATAAATTAAAAGCCGATAAACAAAATTGGCGCCAGCCAGTTGTCCAGAAGAAGAAAAAATCCCATTGCAAAATAATCATTTTTTGCCTATTCATTGATGAAAATACCAGTCGGTGTAAATACATTTGACCAGTCATGCTTATCTGTCTATAGGTACATTTGCATAGCCTAATTGAGTGGAATGAAATTGGCAAGTGTGTATTTTCTGTAGTTCTTATGTATGTTACGTATCACACATAGTATACAGATACAGAGCCTAGTTTGAGCTGTAAATCTGTCAGACAGCTCGAGAGCTGCTGCTACAGCTCCACAAACAGCTCCTTTGTTGCTGCTGGAGTGAAAAGTGCTTTCATAAGCCCAATCTTTGCGCAACAATCCTAAATTCAATCATGTGCAAAAAAACAATGTTGATGGGCCACGATTAAAAAGAGCTAGGCCTACTGTTTGTATTTCTCAACTGGTAATTGAAGCGCACTTAACCATTCGCCAATCAAGTGCATAAGCAACGGTATTCGCCAATCAAGTGCATAAGCAACGGTATTCGCCAATCAAGTGCATAAGCAACGGTATTCGCCAATCAAGTGCATAAGCAACGGTATTCGCCAATCAAGTGCATAAACAACGGTAGGCAGGCTTTAGCGCGTCACACACCCGTTTTAATGAGCTGGAAGCCATATGCATTTTGAAAGCATACTGTATACTTAATATTTTTAAACCTGAACGTTTTACTTCATATTATGAGGCATGGCTTATCTTGCTTCAAAGTAGCCTATCCAAAATCCCACCATAGAAACATGGTGGCAATTATTTTATAAAAACTTCCGTGTGACATTGAAAACAGTAGTCTATTTCTCTCATGTTCTATTGGTTTTCAAATCAACTTTCTTTCATTGTCCAGTAGTCAAAGGCACAATCCTAGTCATATTAGCAACCCATGCTATCTTTAGATCGCTCATTTTTCAAAATTTCTAATGGATATTTTCATCTCTGTCATATGAAACCGCTTGCATTGTCACACCCTGATGGGTTTCACCTGTCTTTGCGCTTGTCTCCACCCCCCTCCAGGTGTCGCCTATCTTCCCCTGTGCATTTATACCTGTGTTCTCTGTTTGTCTGTTGCCAGTTCGGCTTGTCTGTTGCCAGTTCGGCTTGTCTTGTCAGGTGTTACCAGTGTGGTTTCCCAACTTCCTGTTTTCTCAAGTTTCCTAGTTTCCCTGGTTCTGACCATTCTGCCTGTCCTGAACACAAGCCTGCCTGCCTGCCTTTCTGTACCTGCCTGACTCTGACCCGATTACGAACCTCTGCCTGCCCTTGACCTGTCTTTTGCCTGCCCCCTGTTTGGGTCAATAAACATCTGTGATTCTAGCTGTCTGCATCTGGGTGTTATCCTGAGTTCTTGACCACTGCGTTTCCCCACTAGCTGTGAGCATTGCTGCACTTAAAATGTGAAGAAGTTTATCAACATTCTACGATTAATGTTCTGACCTGTTGCATCATTGCTTTAAAAAAATGTAACCTAGACCTACTGGTTGTATGAATTTAGGATCTATCGGCACACAACTGTCCTGGAGTCTGTTAGGAATAGGCTGTTTCTTTTTAGCACAGAATGACAAACTGACCAAAATAATATGTAAATGTTTATTCTATGTGGGATAGCAGATTGACATAAACTAGTTAATTTGCTGTTTGTGACTCTTGTTGGTTTAGGAGAAGTAAATGTGGACAGTTATTCTAACATGGGGCGGCAAGTAGCCTAGCAGATAAGAACGTTGTGCCAGTAACTGAAAGGTTGCTGATTCAAATCCATGTAAAAAATCTGTTGATGTGCCCTTGAGCAAGGCACTTAACCCTAGTTGCTCTGGATAAGAGCTTCTGCTAAATGACTCAAATGTGCGCATCTGAAATTCGGTAAGAGGGATACACGCAGTTACATGTTCTGTTAAAATGAATTGCCATAATCTAAATGTGATTTCTGTCATTCTGAGCACTGTGGGTGGACGCCGCCCTAATCAGGATATGGATCCAAGGTTGCCAGATTTCGCAAAAAATTTCCAGTTCAATGGCGACTGAAAAGGACTGAAAACTAGCCCATTTTTGCCATATTTATACAATAAACCCTTTTCCATAACGTTACTGAGCCAATTAAGAAGGAATATCGAAGTAACTTGAAATGACATTTAGTAGCAAAATGTGGTTTTCCTCAAAATTATAATTGCAAGCTATGACATGACCTAATAAAGGAATTTGAATATGTCACAAGAGAAAATATAATTTTCTCTTATTAAACTAATTTTCCATCAATGGATGTCGATTCAACTCGGGTGACTGCTACGATTAAGCAATAAGGCACAAGGGGGTATGGTATATTGGGGTTATGGTATATTGGCTGTTCTTATGCATGACACAACACGGAGTGCCTGGATACAGCTGTTAGCCGTGGTATATTGGCCATATAACACAAACCCCTGGGGTATGCCTTATTGCTTTTATAAACTGGTTAGAAATGTAATTAGAACATTAAAATGTTTTTGGGGGTCTTACCCGTGGTATATGGTCTGATATACCATAGCTTTCAGCCAATCAGAATTCAGGGCTCGAACCAGATTTATAATTGTAAATATATCTCCTTTGCACCTGTGCATAACTATAGATAAATCCAACAGCACAGTTTGAGTGATGAAAGTTGGACAGAGGATCTCAAAATCTCTGAGCAAGAAACACTTGGACGAACATAAAAAACGAATGTAAGACTATTTTCTGGTAGTTGGACTGTTGTTATGTTCCAGATGTTAAGACTTCAAACCGTTATAAATGACCCATTTGCAAGATTGATTTGTCATTTCAATAGGCATAGGCTACAGACTAAAATTTGGGTTTACGATTGTAGTTGAACTTAGATACAGGCAGGTAGCCTATAGCCCCTGATAGGCCTACATCTCCTTTAATTAAGTCTACAGTAGCCTAGACAAGATGTAGGGAAGATGTAAACTGAACAATTTAGCAGCTTGCTTAGTTCAAATTAACAGACAAATTTTATTCAACATAGTGAGGCGATTTCGAGGTAAGTGCTTGTGTTTCCATATAGACTGCTGGAATTGTCTACTTAGGATCATTTAAATCACTTAATTAAATGTTAATAATATGTACAGTACCAGTCAAAAGTTTGGACACACCTACCCATTCAAGAGTTTTTCTGTATTTTTACTATTTTCTACATTGTATAATAATAGTGAAGACATCAAAACTATGAAATAACACATATGGAATAATGTAGTAACCAAAAAAGTGTTAAACAAATCAAAATATATTTTATATGTGAGATTCTTCAAAGTAGCCACAATTTGCCTTGATGACAGCACTGCACACTCTTGGCATTCTCTCAACCAGCTTCACCTTGAAGGCTTTTCAACAGTCTTGAAGGAGTTCCCACATATGCTGAGCACTTGTTGGCTGCTTTTCCTTCACTCTGCGGTCCAACTCATCCCAAACCATCTCAATTGGTTTGAGGTTCGGTGATTGTGGAGGCCAGGTCATCTGATGCAGCACTTCATCACTCTCCTTCTTGGTCAAATAGCCCTTACACAGCCTGGAGGTGTGTTGGGTCATTGTCCTGTTGAAAAACATATGATATCCCCACAAAACGCAAACCAGATGGGATGGCGTATCGCTGCAGAATCCTGTGGAAGCCATGCTGGTTAAGTATGCCTTGAATTCTAAATAAATCACAGTGTCACTAGAAATGCACCCCCAGAGCATCAAACCTCCTCTTCCATGCTTCACGGCAACCACACATGCGGAGATCATCCGTACCTACTCTGCATCTCACAAAGACACGGCGGTTGGAACCAAAAATCTCAAATTTGGACTCAGCAGACCAAAGGACAGATTTACACCGGCCTAATGTCCATTGCTCGTGTTTCTTGGCCCAAGCAAGTCTCTTCTTACTATTGTTGTCCTTTAGTAGTGGTTTGCAAACCCATGAAGGCCTGATTCACACAGTCTCCTCTGAAAGGTTGATGTTGATATGTGTCTGTTACTTGAACTCTGTGAAGCATTTATTTGGGCTGCAGTTAACTCTAATGAACGTATTATCTGCAGAGGACGTAACTCTGGGTCTTCCTTTCCTCTGACGGTCCTCATGAGAGACAGTTTCATCATAGCGTGAGGGTTTTTGCGACTGCACTTCAAATCAAATCAAATCAAATTTTATTTGTCACATACACATGGTTAGCAGATGTTAATGCGAGTGTAGCGAAATGCTTGTGCTTCTAGTTCCGACAATGCAGTAATAATGAACAAGTAATCTAACTAACAATTCCAAAAAACGACTGTCTTATACACAGTGTAAGGGGATAAAGAATATGTACATAAGGATATATGAATGAGTGATGGTACAGAGGAGCATAGGCAAGATACAGTAGATGGTATCGAGTACAGTATATACATATGAGATGAGTATGTAAACAAAGTGGCATAGTTAAAGTGGCTAGTGATACATGTATTACATAAGGATGCAGTCGATGATATAGAGTACAGTATCTACGTATGCATATGAGATGAATAATGTAGGGTAAGTAACATTATATAAGGTAGCATTGTTTAAAGTGGCTAGTGATATATTTACATAATTTCCCATCAATTCCCATTATTAAAGTGGCTGGAGTAGAGTCAGTGTCGTTGACAGTGTGTTGGCAGTAGCCACTCAATGTTAGTGGTGGCTGTTTAACAGTCTGATGGCCTTGAGATAGAAGCTGTTTTTCAGTCTCTCGGTCCCAGCTTTGATGCACCTGTACTGACCTCGCCTTCTGGATGACAGCGGGGTGAACAGGCAGTGGCTCGGGTGGTTGATGTCCTTGATGATCTTTATGGCCTTCCTGTAGCATCAGGTGGTGTAGGTGTCCTGGAGGGCAGGTAGTTTGCCCCCGGTGATGCGTTGTGCAGACCTCACTACCCTCTGGAGAGCCTTACGGTTGAGGGCGGTGCAGTTGCCATACCAGGCGGTGATACAGCCCGCCAGGATGCTCTCGATTGTGCATCTGTAGAAGTTTGTGAGTGCTTTTGGTGACAAGCCGAATTTCTTCAGCCTCCTGAGGTTGAAGAGGCGCTGCTGCGCCTTCCTCACGATGCTGTCTGTGTGAGTGGACCAATTCAGTTTGTCTGTGATGTGTATGCCGAGGAACTTAAAACTTGCTACCCTCTCCACTACTGTTCCATCGATGTGGATGGGGGGGTGTTCCCTCTGCTGTTTCCTGAAGTCCACAATCATCTCCTTAGTTTTGTTGACGTTGAGTGTGAGGTTATTTTCCTGACACCACACTCCGAGGGCCCTCACCTCCTCCCTGTAGGCCGTCTCGTCGTTGTTGGTAATCAAGCCTACCACTGTTGTGTCGTCCGCAAACTTGATGATTGAGTTGGAGGCGTGCGTGGCCACGCAGTCGTGGGTGAACAGGGAGTACAGGAGAGGGCTCAGAACGCACCCTTGTGGGGCCCCAGTGTTGAGGATCAGCGGGGAGGAGATGTTGTTGCCTACCCTCACCACCTGGGGGCGGCCCGTCAGGAAGTCCAGTACCCAGTTGCACAGGGCGGGGTCGAGACCCAGGGTCTCGAGCTTGATGACGAGCTTGGAGGGTACTATGATGTTGAATGCAGAGCTGTAGTCGATGAACAGCATTCTCACATAGGTATTCCTCTTGTCCAGATGGGTTAGGGCAGTGTGCAGTGTGGTTGAGATTGCATCGTCTGTGGACCTATTTGGGCGGTAAGCAAATTGGAGTGGGTCTAGGGTGCCAGGTAGGGTGGAGGTGATATGGTCCTTGACTAGTCTCTCAAAGCACTTCATGATGACGGATGTGAGTGCTACGGGGCGGTAGTCGTTTAGCTCAGTTACCTTAGCTTTCTTGGGAACAGGAACAATGGTGGCCCTCTTGAAGCATGTGGGAACAGCAGACTGGTATAGGGATTGATTGAATATGTCCGTAAACACACCGGCCAGCTGGTCTGCGCATGCTCTGAGGGCGCGGCTGGGGATGCCGTCTGGGCCTGCAGCCTTGCGAGGGTTAACACGTTTAAATGTCTTACTCACTTCAGCTGCAGTGAAGGAGAGACCGCATGTTTTCGTTGCAGGCCGTGTCAGTGGCACTGTATTGTCCTCAAAGCGGGCAAAAAAAGCTATTTAGTCTGCCTGGGAGCAAGACATCCTGGTCCGTGACTGGGCTGGGTTTCTTCCTGTAGTCCTTGTAGAAACTTTAAAAGTTCTTGACATTTTCCCGATTGAGTGACCTTCATGTGTTAAAGTAATGATGGGCTGTCATTTCTCTTTGCTTAGTTGAGCTGTTCTTGCCATAATATGGACTTGGTCTTTTACCAGATAGGGCTATCTTCTGTATACCGCCCCTACCTTGTCCCAACACAGCTGATTGGCTAAAACGCATTAAGAAGGAAAGACATTCCACAAATTAAATTTGAGCAAGGCTCACCTGTTAATTGAAATGCATTCCAGGTGACTACCTCATCAAATCAAATGTTATTGGTCACATACACATGGTTAGCAGATATTAATGTGAGTGTAGCGAAATGCTTGTGCTTCTAGTTCCGTCAGTGCAGTAATATCTAACAAATAATCTAACCATTCCCAACAACTACCTAATACACACAAATCTAAAGGGGTGAAGAGAATGTGTACATATAAATATATGGATGAGCGATGGCCAAGCGGCATAGGCAAGGTGCAGTAATCAAATCAAATCGAAGTTTATTTGTCACGTGCGCTGAATACAACAGACCTTACAGTGAAATGCTTACTTACAGGCTCTAACTAATAGTGCAAAAAAGGCATTAGGTGAACAATAGGTAGGTAAAGAAACAAAACCACAGTAAAAAGACAGGCTATACACAGTAGCGAAGCTATAAAAGTTGCGAGACTACATACAGACACCGGTTAGTCAGGCTGATTGAGGTAGTATGTACATGAAGATATGGTTAAAGTGACTATGCATACAGTGGGGAGAACAAGTATTTGATACACTGCCGATTTTGCAGGTTGTCCTACTTACAAACATGTAGAGGTCTGTAATTTTTATCAGAGGTACACGTCAACTCTGAGAGATGGAATCTAAAACAAAAATCCAGAAAATCACAGACTCCAACCTCTCCACAATGGCCACATCAAGGATAAAATTGTAGACCTGCACAAGGCTGGGATGGGCTACAGGACAATAGGTAAGCAGCTTGGTGAGAAGGCAACAACTGTTGGCGCAATTATTAGAAAATGGAAGAAGTTCAAGATGACGGTCAATCACCCTCGGTCTGGGGCTCCATGCAAGATCTCACCTCGTGGGGCATCAATGATCATGAGGAAGGTGAGGGATCAGCCCAGAACTACACGGCAGGACCTGGTCAATGACCTGAAGGGACCACAATCTCAAAGAAAACCATTAGTAACACACTACGCCGGCATGGATTAAAATCCTGCAGCGCACGCAAGGTCCCCCTGCTCAAGCCAGCGCATGTCCAGGCCTGTCTGAAGTTTGCCAATGACCATCTGGATGATCCAGAGGAGGAATGGGAGAAGGTCATGTGGTCTGATGAGACAAAAATAGAGCTTTTTGGTCTAAACTCTACTCGCCGTGTTTGGAGGAAGAAGAAGGATGAGTACAACCCCAAGAACACCATCCCAACCGTGAAGCATGGAGGTGGAAACATCATTCTTTGGGGATGCTTTTCTGCAAAGGGGACAGGACGACTGCACCGTATTGAGGAGAGGATGGATGGGGTCATGTATCGCAAGATCTTGTTCAACAACCTCCTTCCCTCAGTAAGAGCATTGAAGATGGGTCGTGGCTGGGTCTACCAGCATGACAACGACCCGAAACACACAGCCAAGGCAACTAAGGAGTGGCTCCGTAAGAAGCATCTCAAGGTCCTAGAGTGGCCTAGCCAGTCTCCAGACCTGAACCCAATAGAAAATCTTTGGAGGGAGCTGCCCAGCGACAGCCCCGAAACCTGAAGGATCTGGAGAAGGTCTGTATGGAGGAGTGGGCAAAATCCCTGCTGCAGTGTGTGCAAACCTGGTCAAGAACTACAGGAAATGTATGATCTCTGTAATTGCAATCAAAGGTTTCTGTACCAAATATTAAGTTCTGCTTTTCCGATGTATCAAATACTTATGTCATGCAATAAAATGCAAATGAATTACTTAAAAATCATACAATGTGATTTTCTGGATTTTTGTTTTAGATTCCATCTCTCACAGTTGAAGTGTACCTATGATAAAAATTACAGACCTCTTTATGCTTTGTAAGTATGAAAACCTGCAAAATCGGCAGTGTATCAAATACTTGTTCTCCCCACTGTATATGATGAACAGAGTGTAGCAGTAGTGTAAACAAGGGGTTGGCGGGTGGCGGGTGGGACACAATGCAGATAGCCGGTTAGCCAATGTGCGGGAGCACTGGTTGGTTGGCCCAATTGAGGTAGTATGTACTTGAATGTATAGTTAAAGTGACTATGCATATATGATAAACAGAGACTAGCAGCAGCGTAAAAAGAGGGGTTGGGGGGAGGCACACAATGCAAATAGTCTGAGTAGCCATTTGATTACCTGTTCAGGAAGGTTGTTATTCTGGCATCACCCGACCTCCTCCCTATAGGCTGTCTCGTCGTTGTCGGTGATCAGGGCTACCAAATCAAATCAAATTTATTTATATAGCCCTTCGTACATCAGCTGATATCTCAAAGTGCTGTACAGAAACCCAGCCTAAAACCCCAAACAGCAAGCAATGCAGGTGTAGAAGCACGGTGGCTAGGAAAAACTCCCTAGAAAGGCCAATACCTAGGAAGAAACCTAGAGAGGAACCAGGCTATGTGGGGTGGCCAGTCCTCTTCTGGCTGTGCCGGGTGGAGATTATAACAGAACATGGCCAAGATGTTCAAATGTTCATAAATGACCAGCATGGTCGAATAATAATAAGGCAGAACAGTTGAAACTGGAGCAGCAGCACAGTCAGGTGGAAGTTGAAACTGGAGCAGCAGCATGGCCAGGTACCACTGTTGTGTCATCTGCAAACTTAACGAGGGTGTTGGAGTCATGCCTGGCCATGCAGTTGTGGGTAAACAGGGAGTAGAGGAGGGGACTGAGCACGCACCCCTGGGGAGCTCCAGTGTTGAGGATCAGCGTGGCAGATGTGTTTGCTACCTACCCTCACCACCTGGGGGCGGCCCATCAGGAAGTCCAGGATCCAGTTGCAGAGGGAGCTTTTTTAGTCCCAGGATCCTTAGCCTAGTGATGAACTTTGATGGTACTATGGTGTTGAACGCTGAGCTGTAGCCAATGTATAAAATACAGTATATACATGTGATATGAGTAATGTAAGATATGTAAACATTATTATAGTGGCATTATTTAAAGTGGCATTGTTTAAAGTGACTAGTGATCCATTTATTCAAGTGTCCAGTGATCGGGTCTCAATGTGGGCAGCAGCCTCTCTGAGTAAGTGATTGCTGTTTAGCAGTCTGATGGCCTTGAGATAGAAGCTGTTTCTCAATCTCTCGGTCCCAGCTTTGATGCACCTGTACTGACCTCGCCTTCTGGGTGATAGCAGTGTGAACAGGCAGTGGCTCGGGTGGTTGTTGTCCTTGATGATCTTTTTGGCCTTCCTGTGACATCGGGTGCTGTAGGTGTCATGGAGGGCAGGGGGCGGTGATGCGTCATGAAGCTGGTTGAGAGAATGCCAAGAGTGTGCAAAGCTGTCATTAAGGCAAAAGGTGTCTACTTTGAAGAATCTCAAATATAAAATATATTTTGATTTGTTGAACACTTTTTTGTTTACTACATGATTTGATGTGTTTTTCATAGTTTTGATGTCTTCACTATTATTCTACAATGTAGAAAATAAGTAAACATTAAAAAACGCTTGAAGGAGTAGGTGTGTCCAAACTTTTGACTGGTACTGTATATGAACTGAATATGCTTGTTTATTAAAACGTTTTCTCATGTAGCCTAATCTGACTATGTTGCCATCAATCTAATGCGCTCTAACAACTGATCGGCAAATTGCAAGAGCTTTAATAACTTACAATTTAATTAACGAAACATGTCTATTAATAATTGCATAATAACATAAGGCGATAACAATAATAAACTGAAGTTATAGGCAATTTATTAAATCGATTTGCTGGACTCCAGTGATATCGTCATTTCAACATATTTATTGTATCAAATGGTTGCTTACAATGGTATATAAATTAATAGGCTACTTGATGTATAATTCTCCATATTTGATGTCAGTTTAATTGAAGACTTTTCCCATAAAAAGAACCACGCGAGGGATAACCATAACTCTCATTTCGAATTTCCACTCGGGCAGCCCCCAAGACCCACGAACTGAGCATGCATAAAACACTTAGCTTGACACCGTTTTCTTTTTTAAGCAAAAGTCAACATTACAATGCAGTTTAAACCACCTCCGAGTGAATATATATATAATGCGTTCTAGTGCGCCCAAAGTTATTTACATTATTTCTTGATGGACATAATTTCTAGCGTTTAAAACATGTTTTACGGGAATAGGGTTAGAAACATATGCCTCCATAACAATCTAAATAGTAGTGATGGGTCGTTCGCAAACGAGTCGGCTCTAAGAGGCGGCTCTTGTCGGTGAACGTTGGGAGCCGGTGTAGTGCCGAAAATCTCCCCCCTGCCAGAATTCTCACCCGTTCTAATTTCCACCATTTTGAGCAATAAACATTTCAGAACAACTATGGCTGAATTATTATCCTTACACTTACAACAATACTAGTCGAATAAGACATGAGAAAGATGACGAATTTTGGCAATGAGATTTATTTATAGACTAATACAAATCAGTAACGGATTTAGGTACTGGCGGCATCTTGCCGGGGGCGCCCCAGGGTAGGCGCTGAAGGGGGGTTCGCTCAAGGCTCCATACAAGCTAGAACCGCCACATATACTTGAAACAAATAGCCAAACCGAAAACTGCAGACAAAAATGCTTTCTACTAACAAGATCGGTGAAATGTAGGCTAAACTGACAACGGAGTGAAGAGCAGAAATCTCAACTAGCAAGAATAAGCAAGTTGCAGCAATGAAGAACGCGAAGGGGGGGATTCTGTCAGGGGGGAGATTTTCGGCACAGCACCGCCTCGTATATCAGAAGAGCCGAATCTATTTACAAAAACAAAATAATACATATAATTAACTAATTCAAAGAACGAAAAATTAAATGAAATGGTACAGGCCTAAATGCTCAAGCGCAATACATTCGTTCGGAAAGATCTGCAGATCCTCTGAGCTGGTGGAACAACAAGGCCTCTGTCTACCCACGGCTTACTAAAGTCATGACAGGGAGACTGCATAGTGGCCACATCCGTTCCCTCTGAGAGGGTCTTCTCGAAAACGGTACAAATAATTACTGAGAAGAAACCGCATCAGCCCCTCGAAAGTGAGGCAGCTTACATTTCTGAATGCAAATCTCTCATAAAAGCAAAATATGGTCAGCAGTGCTGTGTGCTGCTGGTTATAACATGGCAATAAAGAAGAGAGAGAAAAGAGGGACCAGTTTAATGTTTTAAGTGGGAAGCTGCAGTTTTATACATTGTTACTTATTTTTCTTTGATATGGTGCAATATTCTATTATTGTGTTGTTCAGATTGTTTTCATTTTGAATTGTTACATGTATATGCACTTTGTATGTATACATTCTAAAAGTTATACATTTAATGCACATGTGTAATAGAATCCTTTTTTACATTTATTTCAATTTGTGGGATGCTGCAGTTTTGCAAATGGTTATTTATTTTTCCTTGATATGGTGCAATATTCTATTATGCTGTTCAGATTGTATTCGTTTTGAATGGTCAGATTTATATGCACCTTGTTTATATACATAAAAAAAGTAATACTTTAAATGCATATGTTTTAATAGCATTATTTTTTAAATAACAAACCAATGCCATTTTAAATACATTGTGGTTGAGGTAGAGTATGATTTAATTTAATAATTTAATTGGAATTATTTTAACACCAATCATAGTCAAACTATGGCAAACTGTTTGACTTGAAGAAATACAAAACATATTTTTTAAAGAGAGCCGGAATGCCCATCACTCCTAAATAGCCTACCTACAACTGGTAAAAAAATAAAATAAAAAGTTGCCGCAACGTGCACGCATCCGGCTCCCTCCTCTTGCTCACATGACACAGCCAATAGCTGCAGTATTCTCATAACACACACCCCTCCGGTCCTCCCCACTACTCACTCAGCAATAGCCTGACCAATAAATTGTCACCCACGACTTTTGTTTTCAAAGTAGCCCAATTTGCTAGAAAACCGCGAACATGGCAACACTGCCTGGCACACGCACACAGAGTACTCGGCACCACACTAGTACGTGGCACCAGCTTATTAGTTCAATCAGGTGAGGTACCTCGTGGAAGGGTAGAAGCAGAGGTGTACACAACACTGCATCTCAATTCACCCCATTTCCCATTGAAACAGACCACAAACCACCATATAAAAAAAGTAGTTTTATCGTTAGTAGTAAACCTATGCCAGGGAAATAGATACACACTTCTACATGTGTGAAACAGGGAGAATATATGCACACTCCAAATGATTAGTATTATCATAAAGCAGGCTGATGTCCATTCAGGGCTAGATGGGAGTAGAGCGGTGATTCAGGGACAATGATAGACTGCAGCCCAGGTCATTTGAGGGAGGCAGACAGAGGAGAGGAACCGATCACCGGTTTAAAGCAGTGGGTGGCCGTCCTATCGCCTCTGACTACAGATCATAGGCCGTTATTTGCTGTTCACGTCCCGACGATTGTACATGTTGAATCGCCACCGTCCTTGGCCCACATTCGTTATGGTGTGTTTGTCCATAAGAGATGTATGGTTGCTCGCGTGCCAGGGTCATATCAACTCATTCTGATGATGTTGTTCAACCATGTCAGGCAAGAAACTACGTCATTTGTACTCATTTTGCTAGATGTGTCACTACAGACCCTGGTTCGATTCCAGGCTGTATCACAACCGGCCGTGATTGGGAGTCCCATAGGGCAGCGCACAATTGGCCAGCGTCGTCCGAGTTAGGGTTTGTCTGACTAATCAGTGTCTGTATATAGCCTTGCTACTGTTATTTTCAAATGTCTTTTTACTGTTGTTTTATTTATTTATTTTACTTACCAACACACACACACACACACCTTTTTTTGTATTTATTTATTTATTTTTCGCACTATTGGTTAGAGCCAAGTAAGCATTTCACTGTAAGGTTTACCTACACCTGTTGTATTCGGCGCACGTGACAAATAAACTTTGATTTGATTTGTCCTGGGTAGAATTTGTAAATAAGAATTTGTTCTTAACTGACTTGCCAAGTTAAATAAATAAATAAATAAAAATAAAATACCCCATCACACACACGCACACACTCCCCTGTAGAGCAGAGCAGGAAGACTTCTTAGCATCTATTACATTTACCCTGGCGGGTCTCCATCCCAGCATGTCCCCCATCACTGCCAATAACGTCAGCCATCTGTTTGATTTCCTATACTACCACCGCACAGTGGGGACACACTGTGTCACACAAACACACACACACAGTCATCAATTCCAGCCTTGTCTGGATGAGAAGAAGTATATAGGGGAGCAGGGAAGGCCATTCAGATAGACAGGACCGTGGCCACTAAGTGTGTTGTGCTGCTCTGGTACTGACACAAAGTATAGAGACGGAAAACAACCCCTGACAGAGAACAAAACTAATAACCAGGAGGTGGAGAGGAACACAACAGCCCTCCTCCACAATTATAATCCTCTAAATCACACACCACTGGACACCACCAGCAGGACGTCACGTACACACACACACACACACACACACACACACACACACACACACACACACACACACACACACAGTTTGATTAGACTGTGTCCCTCCACCCTCTGTGACACTGTGACACACTGATGAGTCACCTCAAAAACAGAGAGGGAGGGAGAAATGGGGTGATACGGTGAGGCCGTGGCAGAGGGAGCAGCAGAGAGAGGGAGGGTGGATAGAGAAAATGAAAAGGGGGGTGTGACAGTGTTTAAGTGAGTGAGAATGAAAGACAAAGGGACAGATAGAAAGTGAGAATGAAAGAGGGCGAGACAGAGGGTGCCAGAGGAGGCAATCAGATCCCTTGTCTGAAGGTGTGAAAAACAGGCTGTGACACTGCTGGGGACAGGATTAACTGATTCCCCTGTTCTGTCACACCACCACCATCAGTACAGGACAATTAAAACATCTGTCACCCTGACTGGCCAGAGAGTGAATCGCAAATGGCACCATATTCCCTATATAGTGCACTACTTTGGACTTTTTTGTCAAAAGCAGTGTGTTATATAGGAATATGGTGCCATTTGGGATGAACCCCCTGTCCCCCTGACTGACCAGAGAGAGTGTGATGGGAAAGAGCTCCGTCCACAGTCAATAGGAGAGTGTGTCTGTATAACGAATACGAAATGAGTAGTGTAATATGCACACTGAACTGGGTGCCAGCCCACTGCACACAGTATGAGGTTCAGAAAGCATACACTACAATACAAGGTCAACATTTCTGTTACTGTCTGGAACACACTGATGACTTCAGGAAACAGCAGAGGGAGCACCCCCCTAACCACATCGACGGGACAGTAGTGGAGAAGGTGGAAATTTTAAGTTCCTCTGCGTACACATCACAGACAAACTGAAATGGTCCCCCCACACAGACAGCATGGTGAAGAAGGCGCAACAGCGCCTCTTCAACCTCAGGAGGCTGAAGAAATTTGGCTTGTCACCAAAAACACTCACAAACTTTTACAGATGCACAATCGAGAGCATCCGGGCGGGCTGTATCACCGCATGGTATGGCAACTGCTACGCCCACAACCACAAGGCTCTCCAGAGGGTGGTGAGGTCTGCACAACACATCACCGGGGGCAAACTACCTTTCCTCCAGGACACCTACACCACCCGATGTCACAGGAAGGCCAAAAAGATCATCAAGGACAACAACCAATCGAGCCACTGCCTGTTCACCCGCTATCATCCAGAAGGCGAGGTCAGTACAGGTGCATCAAAGCTGGGGCCGAGAGACTGAAAAACAGCTTCTGTCTCAAGGCCATCAGACTGTTAAACAGCCATCACTAACATTGAGTGGCTTCTGCCAACATACAGACTCAAATCTCTAGCCACTTTTATAATTAACATTTGGATGTAATTAATGTATCACTAGTCACTTAAACAATGCCACTTTATATAATGTTTACATACCCTACATTACTCATCTCATATGTATATACTGTACTCTATACCATCTACTGCATCTTGCCTATGCTGTTCGGCCATCGCTCATCCATATTTTTACATGTAAATATACTTAATCATTCTTTTACACTTGTGTGTATAAGGTAGATGTTGTGAAATTGTTAGATTACTTGTTCGATATTACTGCACGGTCGGAAGTAGAAGCACAAGCATTTCACTACACTCACATTAACATCTGCTAACCATGTGTATGTGACCAATAACATTTGATTTGATGACCTAATCTAGCTCCAAAGGCATCTTTATACAGTATTATACTGGGGACAGAGAGGTTTTCTTTGAATGAACTTCCTGCAGCAGTTTCTCAATAAGTGTGCATTTTGTGACTTTAAACCGTTGTTTCTTCTCTGATTCAGAGAACGAGTTGAGTGGGGGATGGGGACTTCTAGTCATTATCAGAGGAATCCAGAGTGGGGTTGTGTGGAAGTCTTGCTCACACACACACACACACACACACACACACACACACACACACACACACACACACACACACACACACACACACACACACACACACACACACACACACACACACACACACACAGGAAATACTTAATGGCAGTGTTAACTCAGCGCAGCTTTTTGATAATTCCAAGCAAGTGCTGCTGTGATTTAATCAAGCTGTTTATCGATGTGAGGCACTTCCCCACACGCCTGCTCTCCCGACACACTCATTAGATAAGAGGTGTATAACAAGGGGGGGATTATTTAAGATACTCTTTGAAGAGGTAGGGTTTCAGATGTTTATAGAAAATGGGCAGGGACTCTGCTTTCCTAGCTTCAGAAAAATGCTTTGACTGGGCCGAGTTCTTGCTGCTCCGTTGGCAAGTTCTATGGTCTTGTAGTGGATGTGTGCTTTGACTGGAAGCCAATGGAATGTGTGGAGGAGCGAGGTGACATGGGAGATCTTGAGAAGGTTGAACACCAGGCGAGCTGTGGCGTTCTGGATAGGTTGCAGGGGTTTGATGGCACAAGCAGGGAGCCCAGCCAACAGCAAGTTGCAGTAGTCCAGACGGGAGATAAAAAATGCCTGGATTAGGACCTGCGCCGCTTCCTGTGTGAGGTTGCCCAGGGTCCCGCCAAGGTTCTTTGCACTCTGGGAGGGGGACAGCGTTGTGTTGTCACCTGTGATGAAGAGGTCTTGGAGCAGGCAGGCCTTCCCTGGGAGGAAGAGCAGCTCTGTTTTTTCGAGGTTGAGCTTGAGGTAGGCTGACTTCCAAGTTGAGATATCTGCCAGGCGTGCAGAGATGCTCGTCGCCGCCGGTGTGTCACAAGGGAAGGAGAAAGGAGGAGGAGAAAAGTGGTTGAGTGTCATCCGCATAGCAATGATAGGAGACCATGTGAGGATATGATGGGGCTGAGGGACTTTGGTGTATAGAGAAAAGAGGAGAGGGCCTACAACCAAGCTCTGGGGGACACCATTAGTGAGAGTATGTGATGCAGACACAGATCTTCTCCACATCACCTGGTAGGAGCGGCCTTCCAGGTTGGATGCAATACAACAGTGTGCAGAGCCTGAGAGAGAGAGAGAGGAGAGGAGGATCTGATGGTTCACAGTGTTGAAGGCAGCGGATAGATGTAGGAGGATGACAGCAGAGGAGAGAGTGTCAGCTTTGGCAGTGCAGAGAGCCTCCGTGACAAAGACGAGAGCATTCTCAGTTGAGTGATCCGTTTTGAAGCCTGACTGGTTAAGGTCAAGAAGATTGTTCTGAGAGAGATAGCGAGAGATTTGGTCAGAGACAGCACACCGAAGTGTTTCGGAAAAGAAAAGAAAGAAGGGATACCGGTCTGTAGGTTTTGACGTCAGAAGGGGCGAGTGTTGGTTTCTTGAGGAGGGGAGCAACTCTGGCCATTTTGAAGTCAGAGGGGATGCAGCCAGTGGTCAGGGATGAGTTGATAAGGGAAGTGAGGAATGGGAGAAAGTCTCTAGGCATGGTCTGGAGAAAGGAGGAGGGGATGGGGTCCAGCAGGCACGTTGTCGAGCCGGCTGGACCTCGCTAGTCGCAGGATTTCATCTGGAGAGAGAGGTGAGAAAGAGGTCCATGCGTAGGGTAGATTTGTGTAAGTGGGACCAGTGGACTCAATAGGCTGAGTGAACGAGGAGTGGATGTCATCAAACTTCATTTCAAAGTGGCTGACAAAGTCAACCACAGAGAGGGAGGAAGGAGGGGAATGGGATAAAGGATTAAGGAGTGAGGAGAAGGTGGAAAATAGTTTCCTAGGGTTAGAGGCAGAGGCTTGAAATTTAGAGTGGTACAAAGAGGCTTTAGCAGTGGATATAGAGGAAGAGAAGGTAGAGAGGATGGAGTGAAAGGATGAAAGTCCTACGGAAGTTTAGTTTTCCTCCACATTCGCTCAGCTGCCTGCAGCCCTGTTCTGTAAGCTCGCAATGAGTCACTCAGCCACGGAGCAAGAGGGGAAGACCAAGCTGGCAGGGAGCCAAGGGGACAGAGCGAGTCATAGGATGTGGAAAGGGAGGAGAGTGGGGTCGAAGAGGCAGAATCAGGAGACAGGAGGGAGAACGATATAGAAAAAGAGAGAGATGATAGGATGGAAGAGGAGAAAGTAGTGGGAGAGAGAAAGCAAAGATTGCGACAGCACATGACCATCTGGGTAGGGACTGAGTGGGTAGGGTTGGATGAGAGGGAGAGAAAAGGAAACAAAGTAGTGATCAGCGACCTGGACGGGGTTTGCAGTGAGATTAGTAGGCGAACAGCCTCTAGTAATGATGACGTCAAGCGTATTGCCTGCCTTATGAGTGGGAGGGAACTGGGAAGGTGTGAGGTCAAAAGAGGCCAGGGAGGGAAAGAAAGAGGTGAAAATAAATTTATCTAAGATAGACGTTGGGAAGTTGAAGTCGCCCAGTACAATGAGAGGTGAGCCATCATTAATTATTAGCTCTTTTTTAACCTTTATTTAACTAGGCAAGTCAGTTACGAACAAATTCTTATTTTCAATGACGGCCTTGGAACAGTGGGTTAACTGCCTTGTTCAGGGGTAGAACAACAGATATTTACCTTGTCAGCTCGGGATTCAATCTTGCAACCTTAACGGTCTAACCACTAGGCTACCTGTCGCCATCATGGTGTCAAGCTCATTGTGGAACTCTCTAAGGGCACCTGGTGGGTGACAGATGACAACAATGTCAAGCTTGAGTGGACAAGTGACAGTGCATGGAATTCAAATGAGGAAATGGATAGATGAGTGAGAGAGAAAAGAGAAAATCTACACCTGTGTGCCACCACCGCAATGGCCAGATGCTCTCGGACTATGAGAGAACACGTAATCAAATGAAGAGAGAGTAGTAGAGTGTTCTTGCAGATCGGCCGGAGACCAGGAATTCCACATGGGCTGTGCACGCAGGGCACACTAAATAAGAAGGTTTGCAGCCAAGGAGTGGGGAGCGTCTGTAAAGCCTACAGGGAGAGGAGCGAACAGGTATACAAACACACACATAGTTGCCAAATCTACAAAGTAGCAAAATGAGAACATCTGAAAATAACTAGCTAAGATATTTAAGTGAGTGTGTGGTGTGAAGCCTTCCTGCCATTCCTTCCTCTAATAACTGCAGAACATTTCGGCAGAACCGTCTTTGTTTTCGGCGACAGTCCCCATTCTCACTGGGGAAGGAGCTATTAACATGTTTCTCGCACACACAAACAGACACACACATAGACACATACACAAATAGACACACACACACACGCACACACACAGACACATACACAAACAAACACATACACAAACAAACAGACACACACACACACACACACACACACACACACACACACACACACACACACACACACACACACACACACACACACACACACACACACACACACACACACACACACACCAACACACACACATACATTACCACAGTACATATTTTACACACATGAAATTGATGTAAGGGAGGGGATAAAAGCAAATTGCTTCTTTGATTTAGTGGGATTAATACTAAATCCCAGATAGATTCCTGCTGCTGGTGGTTACCGAGGGTGTTAGTGTGGAGGGGCAGACCGGGGAACTGCTTTCATGTACAGTTGAGCAGTGTGTTGAGACGTGGAGGGAGGGGGGGGGGGGGATAGGGCCTGACTAATTGAATGTCTGTTCTGTGTTGTGTAATATATCTTTTTCAGGACAGAAGGCGTATACACAGACACACACAAACACTACACAAGCAGCAAGCCTATCCTATCCTATCTTCCCTGGCATGACATCACAGTGGGTGGGGACAACCAAGTCCAGACACACATACAGCTAGAAAACCACTGCCATGGAGACAATAGTCATTAACTAGTGGTAATCAAAAACATACATTTAACCCACAACTACACAAACAAGTCTACCTAGAGGGGAGGCAGGTCGCTTAGCGGTTAAGGGTGTTGGTGTAACTGCAAGGTTGCTGGTTCGAATCCCTGAGCCAGGAAAGTGGTCAAATCTGGTGTTATGCCTTTGAGCAAGGCAATTAACCCAACAAAAAACTGTTCCCCAGGTGCTATGGATGTTCATTAAGGCAGCCCCATACACCTCTCTGATTCAGAGGGGTTGGGTTAAATGTGGAAGACAAATTTCAGTTGTGCAACTGACTAGGTATCCTCTTTAATGATGTAATTAGTCTCTGAATAGTCACACATTAAACACATAAAGAGTTACAGTGGCAAGAAAAAGTATGTGAACCCCTTGGAAATACCTGGATTTTTGCATAAATTGGTCATAAAATTTGATCCGATCTTCATCTAGGTCACAACAATAGACAAACACAGTCTGCTTAAACTAATAACACACAAACAATTATCAAATCAAAATCAAATCAATGTCCTGTGTGAATCTAAGTGTGCGTTCTCTAATTCGCTCTTTCTCTCTTTCTCTCTCTCTCTCGGAGGACCTGAGCCCTAGGACCATGCCCCAGGACTACCTGACATGATGACTCCTTGCTGTCCCCAGTCCACCTGACCGTGCTGCTGCTCCAGTTTCAACTGTTCTGCCTTATTATTATACGACCATGCTGGTCATTTATGAACATTTGAACATCTTGGCCATGTTCTGTTATAATCTCCACCCGGCACAGCCAGAAGAGGACTGGCCACCCCACATAGCCTGGTTCCTCTCTAGGTTTCTTCCTAGGTTTTGGCCTTTCTAGGGAGTTTTTCCTAGCCACCGTGCTTCTACACCTGCATTGCTTGCTGTTTGGGGTTTTAGGCTGGGTTTCTGTACAGCACTTTGAGATATCAGCTGATGTACGAAGGGCTATATAAATACATTTGATTTGAACAATTATACATGTTCATGTCTTTATTGAACACACCGTGCAAACATTCACAGTGCGGGGTGGGAAAAGTATGTGAACCCTTGGATTTAATAACTGGTTGACCCTCTTTTGGCAGCAATAACCTCAACCAAACGTTTTCTGTAGTTGTGGATCAGACCTGCACAACGGTCAGGAGGAATTTTGGACCATTCCTCTTTACAAAACTGTTTCAGTTCAGCAATATTCTTGGGATGTCTGGTGTGAACTGCTCTCTTGAAGTCATGCCACAGCATCTCATTCGGGTTGAGGTCAGGACACGGACTGGGCCACTCCAGAAGGTGTATTTTCTTCTGTTGAAGCCATTCTGTTGTGGATTTACTGCTGTGTTTTAGGTCATTATCCTGTTGCATCATTCAACTTCTGTTGAGCTCAATTGGCAGACAGATAGCCTAACATTCTCCTGCAAAATGTCTTGATAAACTTGGGAAATAATTTTTTCGTTGATGATAACAAGCTGTCCAGGCCCTGAGGCAGCAAAGCAGCCCCAAACCATGATGCTCCCTCCACCATACTTTACAGTTGGGCTGAGGTTGGTGTGCTGTGCCTTTTTTTCTCCACACATATTGTTGTGTGTTCCTTCCAAACAACACAACTTTCATTTAATCTGTCCACAGAATATTTTGCCAGCAGTGCTGTGGAACATCCAGGTAAACTTTTGCAAACTTCAGACGTGCAGCAATGTTTTTTTGGGACAGCAGGGGCTTCTTCCATGGTGTCCTCCCATGAACACCATTCTTCTTTGATGTTTTACGTATCGCAGACTCGTAGAGGTCTTTAGTTGACACTCTAGGATTCTTCTTGACATCATTGAGCATTCTGCGCTGTGCTCTTGCAGTCATCTTTGCAGGACGGCCACTCCTGGGGAGAGTAGCAACAGTGCTGAACTTTCTCCATTTATTGCCAATTTGTCTTACCGTGGACTGATGAACATCAAGGCTTTTAGAGATACTTTTGTACCCCTTTCCAGCTTTATGCAAGTCAACAATTCTTAATCTTAGGTCTTCTGAGATCTCTTTTGTTCGAGGCATGGTTCACACCAGGCAATGGTTCTTGTGAGTAGCAAACTCAAATTTTGTGAGCGTTTTTTATAGGGCAAGGTAGTACTAACCAACATCTCCAATCTCATCCCATTGATTGGACTCCAGGTTAGGTGACTCCTGACTCCAATTAGCTTTTGGAGAAGTCATTAGCCTAGAGGTTCACATACTTTTTCCAACCTACACTGTGAATGTTTAAATGATGTATTCAATATATACAAGAAAAATACAAACATTTGTGTGTCATTAGTTTAAGCACACTATGTATGTCTATTGTTGTGACTTAGATGAAGATCAGATCAAATTTGATGACCAATTTATGCAGAAATACAGGGAATTCCAAAGGGTTCACATACCTTTTCTTGCCACTGTAAATGATTTCCTCCACATTTGTATTGACTGGCAGGCAGGTAAACAGAGAAGATTCCAGTCCTCTAGAACCAGAATGACTGTGAACTAAAGGACCAATCAGGCTGTGTGTGGAATGGTCAGTCAGTTAACGCCAGACTCATCAGTAATCAGGCAGACACGTCAGGAGGACAGGGTTAGAGTGTTAACACACATGGCCATGATCTCAGGTCCACAAATGGACCTTCCTAGGGACATTTTGCAGTCACCACACGTAGCATGGTGGTAGGTGTGTGTGTGCGTGACAGTCTACGTTCGAGTAAAGTATTTCAGCATTTCCCCATCGTCTCATACTAGAAGTGATCGTGTGAAGACATGAGGTAGTCTGGGAGGTAGATGGGTTTCATTATAGAAGTGGCAGCAGGTCCATATAAAAAACACCATTATTCTGCTGTAATCACCGAGCGCCTCACACACTGAGTAGAAACGCAGTGAAATGGCTCTGACTGGGATGGAGACATTCTTTGCTATCTACCTCTAGCTGGGGAAAAAATGCCTGGGCTATCTATCCTTGATTGGATTGTAAATGGCCTTGGCTAACCAGTTACATTCCAGACAGAATGTAATTCAATTGCCAATTCTGCCAAAACGCCCTTAGATTTTTTTCTGGATTGGTCAGAAAAATAGGAAATGTCTAAACAGTGTGCAGCAGTGTGCATGCTTGAATCCATCAGAAATGTAAGCATTTGCTAACATGCCAAGGCCTATCGCCTTTGCTTCTTTACTTCAATAGCATCTTTAATCCTAACAAATGCGATTTTTAACGGTGAGGTGTATTGGTTGAGAGTTGACTCCCTGGCGAGTGGGGCTTCCATATGTTCAGTATTTGTTTACCCAGTCATTACAGCCCTCTCCACTCTGTGTGAGTACAGTGATGCCTTAGCAGGCACTGTCACACCCCCGTCTCCGTCTCCATCGCCACGGGCAGAGCCGGTCCTGACCTCCCTGGGGCCCTAAGAAACATTCTGCTAAGGGGCCCTCCTACCTGACCTGTGAGCCATGTAAACCATTTGCCACACAGTCACACCTGACACCTCAGTGCTCCAACTACAATCCTCGCTCCTTTAAAACAGTTTGCTCCATCTGTCGGTCTAAGAATAGACCTATACAGAACAGAATGAGGTATAAACAAGCAATATTTATTGAATAGAATATTTTCTATAGAATCTTAAGATAAGTGAATATTAATGTTAACATAAATAAGTCATTGTAGAAAATGTAAAATAATCAAATATAACACTGAGATTTGGCTCCGCTGCCTGGTAATTAGTCCAGTCCTCACAATATTATACAATTAGCTTTGTCTATACAATGTAAACATAAGCCTATAGGCTATGGCTGCAGCTATATGTCTTAAAATAGTACAATAAAACCTATACAGCTGTGTGATTAACTTTGGATCCCTCTGCAGTCTGGGCATTTTCAGCATCAGCATGGGCACCAGTCTGTCTGGAAGAAATTGAGAAAGTATGTCACATAGTTAGTTAAGCAGTCATTTACACAAATGCACTTCTGAATTCACAATCTTAAATGTTACTAAGTGTGTAAACATTTGAATGTTTGAATTAAAATCTTACCATCTAAATATTCCTCTTCTGCACTTTCTTGAGGCAAAACCATCAATGATGTCATCATAGGACATATGTTTCCCCATGTCATGATTTAGGCTCATGATGGCCAGACCACTCAAACGTTCCTGTGACATGGAAGACCTCTGGTAGCATTTGATGAGACATCTGGTAGCACTCCTCTCTGCCGATGCTACTGTTACTGGTAGGGTGACTGCAATGCTAGTCAAAGGTTAGGATAGAGTTCATCCAGGTTTTTCTCGCAGAGAAAGGAAAGCAGCTCAGACTGATGACAGATCAGGTCGATTCTGAATCTCCTGTGCCAGATCCATTCCACTGATGTCACAGTCATCTCTGAAGGTTAGAGTGTTTTCAACTTCCATGCAGTGAGCCTTTAAAGAGAGGCAGTTCAGCAGCACTCCATATTTGGTTTTCTCCTGGTTGAGTGTTTCAAATCTCTCATCCATGGATGTCACAGCAGAGTCGACCACAATGTTGAAGTAGTTGACTTCAAGGTTTTTCAGTGCGTCAGTCACTGGTTCATCCGGAGCCTCATAGCTGAAATGCATCTTGCTGTTTCTCAGTCTCTTCTCTTTCAGAACAGCCTCCACATTCACTTCTTCACAAATGCTTTTGGCTGTTGTCTGTCTGGGCCTCAGAGAATCCAGTTTCCCGGTATGTAGTGAGGGAGGCCTTTGCATTTGAGATTAAATTCACTGCGATATCCAACTGCATTGAGGCAGACTGGAGGAGCATGTACACCTTGTTTGTCATTGCCAGTATCTCACACCATACGACACAGCAAGTCAAGAGGCGGTAGGACCCAACTTCCTCTGCAAGTGCTTGTGCCTCCACTTTGGCCACAGGATCGTTGATCGTCTGTCTGGCTTCCAGTAATGCCTCCCGAATCTCAGAAGCCTGGTACCTGATTGCATGAACACTTTGGAGCCTACACTCCCATCTTGTGTCACTCCATGACTTCACGGTTGTGTTCATGTGTTTCTTCAACACTCCATTTTTTGTGTGCCAGCTGAAAATAATGTGAAGAGCTTTTGCGCATGCCCAACAAACCTAACTGCATCTTTTGAAGATTTGACAGCATCTACAATGACACGGTTTAGAGTATGTGCTCCACGTGGAATGAAAACGGCTCTGGGAAATTGTCATTTGTATCTGGTCAAGTGTCTGTCCCAGACTTAGGCGCAGATCAAGTTCTCTCCACTTAATCATATTGTTTGTGTGTTCAGGACGACCCTCGTGGTGTTTCAGAATGGCGTTGATATTTCACCAGTCATTCACACCTTCCTTTATTATTTTGTAGTCTTTTGTAGAAAAGAGCTTACAGCTAAAACAATAAACTGTGTTGTTTTTGATTGAGTATGAAAGCCAGGTCCTGGTAATCTTTTCCCCATTTGACAGCTGTCTCTGTAATAAGACTGAATGGAAACCTCTTCTAGACTTGTCTTTAGGCTAAGAAAATCTGGACCTGGTTTGAATGGACCTCTGCACACTAACTCCTCATGAAGTCTGTTAAGACTGGAGGCCAATATGCTGGCTCATTTGGTGGAGCAGAAACTGTTCTATTAGGGTCTGAGATGCTTGAATCTGAGGCTGCCTGTACTTCACTAACACGTCTGTGTTAGTACTTGCTGAAGCTGCCAGGACTGGGTCTGTGTTAGTATTTGCTGAAGCCGGCTGTACTGAGTCTGTGTTAGTACTGGATGAGGCTGGATGTGGATCAACTGAGTCTGTGCTTGTACTGGATGATGTTCAATCATCTCCTCTACTGGCTAACATAAGCATAGCACCTTTAAATGATAAATAACAATACTATTATTCATTTTATCATCTGCATCAAGCCCATTCCAACTTGCTCCCCCAGATTTCCTTTTATACATATTCAAATATAAAATATTATTTATACTATGGCTTGGCTGAATACTTGATGGTTATTATTTACTGAGAGATGTGCATCCATATCGCCCAGTATGTCCAGCTGATCAACATTTTAAATTCATTATATAGATCAATAGTCAATGTCAATCCATTGCTTTCCATCTTGCATTAGTCCAGAGTTGTAACTAAACCTTGACTGAGAGACTAGATAATCATTGTCTTGTTTTTAAATGATGTGTGCCTATGAGGATTGTCATCGCTCCCATTTATTGTCTGGATGGGCCCCACAGAGGTTGCTGCTGGAATACGCGAGTTTCATTTCGTGCACGTGCACAGGAACTCGTGTTCACACGCGATGCAGTCATTTTTTCCGAGCTGCAGTTTAATAACACCGTTTCCCGCTGGCATTTATCAAACGTAATAAATAGTTATATTTCACTCTCACTTTTTCACAAAGTCACAGAACACAGCTCTGGAGGAGGCTGGCAAACAAGCAAGACACAGACAAACCATGAGATGCACTGCCCAGCTAGGTTAGCGATACAGACAGACTAGAGAGAGATGCACTGCAAGCTAGCACATCACCTTAACGTTACTGTTATTTGCTGACAACAAACTTGGAGAGGAGAGAACACAAGTTTACCTGATTGCTGTTCCCGAAATTCACTATCATGGTGTTTTTTTTTCTCTTTTCGTGACCAGAAGGACAGTTCCACTTCATCCTCTCATCGAAGTTGAAAACATTGACCCCGGCTTTGACACGAGGGGGAGGCAGGGACCTTGCATAATTTGCGGGGCCCTACGCAACCTGCATAGTGAGCGTATAGGGCCTCTCGGCTCTGGCCATGGGAACAGCTGCCACAGGGGAGAGCGGGGCCACAGGAAATTAGGAGTGTGACAAGATAAGACCTGACGCTCATCTGATACTGTTCCCTGGAAACCAGTAGACGAGAGGAGCTGGACAAAAAAACAGTGAGTGGGACCATGCCCTTATAAAGGAATACAGAGAGTACACTGGGACAACATCAGCAATACACTGACTAGACACCAGTACTGAGCTCAAATACAGCCAGTCATTACTGGCACAGACACATAAACTGCCCTCCTGTCGCGTGCCTTTTAAAGACAGCTACAATAGACAGTCATTTGGTGCACTTCACATGAAACAATCCTGATCATCATCGTCATTGTAGCCAATAACTCAGATGACCCATGATTACAGGGAATGTGTTTGCAGTGTTTTCATCTTATTCAACAGAATTGATCCTCATTTTCTCCTGAACTTCCTTCCATGAGGCTTTTGTGGACACATTGCTTTTAAGGCCATATTCCCTGGCTGTTTCCTTCCATGCGTGGTTGGTCACAGATATTTCACGAGCTGGTCGTTTCTCAAAATAGAGGCAGGGAGACACAGTGTGCGGCAGGGGGCCTGTCTTTTATTGTGCTTTATGGATTTCCGTGTATCAGCACGCGCTGATAAAACGTTATTAAAAGCAGCCATCTGAGCGTAGGAAAACACAATGAAAATCTGTCAACGATTTCCCTGATTTCAATCTCAGTCTCAGTCCAGCTGGGCTCATGATGATTAACGCCAACCGCCTAAGACAGGGAAGCCTCAATTAGTCATTTTCAGGGAAATGTTTTCATTCTTGTTGTAATTTAGCTGTTGATGCAAAACAGTAGCTCAGTTGGTAGAGCAAGACGCTTGTAATGACAGCATAATGGGTTTGATTCCCGGGACCACCCATTTGTGAAATTGATCCACATATGACTGTTAGTTGCTTTCAATAAAAGCATCTGCTTAATGAAATATATTATTATTGCATTATATTTCGAATGAGCAAGACAAAAAAAACGTGTCTTTGAAAGAATGGTAGTAAGTGCCAGGAACACTGTATTGAGTGTCTTAAGAACTGCAACACTGCTGGGTTTTTCACGCTCAACAGTTTTCCGTGTGTATCAAGAACCACCCAAAGGACATCCAGCCAACTTTGACACAAGTGTGGGAATCATTGGAGTCAACATGGGCCAGCATCTCTGTAGAATGCTTTAGACACCTTGTAGAGTCCATGCCTTGACGAATTAATGCTATTCTGAGGGGAAAAGGGGGGGTGCAACTCATCCAGCCTCAGCCAGTACTAACACATAGTGTATATGTTGTCTCTGTGTTTCCTAATTTTCCTTCGATTTGCAAGGGAAGCCAGTTCGGATTTGGATTTTGGATTTGGCCGATTCTGAGCCAACCATGAACTCGCACATTGTGCACTTGGCCTTAGTTGATGGAAGTTAAATATGTAGATGTACTTTATTAGGTTAAAGCTAACTATCTGGCTCATCATTGCCAATGTGAGGAAGTTAGGCTAGAAAGCATTCGACAGGTAGCCTAGTCTAGGACAACAAGAACTAAAATGTGTACTGTATGACAGTCAGACTGTGTTTCGCAACATGAATGAGAGGAGGATTGAATTGGCATTCCTATGAGTCACCATGTTTTTTTCACACACGCGCACACACCCACATCAGTACCAAGGAAAGCCACATGATATTTAGCTTACATTGAGTGGACTAAATCGCTTTTGGTATCTTTAAGTTGTCACTGTGTTGGACTAAGCATAGACTCAGTCTATATAATCTATAGAAATTGAATTTAGATCTGAGTTAAGTGCTCTTAAATGGAACTATTCCCTTTTTATGTGATTTTCTCTCAGTGCGTATTATGACCTTGAACTTAACCCTGGGTAAACCATGTGCCCTGGGTAAACTTAACCCTGGGTAAACCATGTGCCCTGGGTAAACTTAACCCTGGGTAAACCATGTGCCCTGGGTAAATAAACTTAACCCTGGGTAAACCATGTGCCCTGGGTAAACTTAACCCTGGGTAAACCATGTGCCCTGGGTAAACTTAACCCTGGGTAAACTTAACCGTGGGTAAAGTAAGCTATTCGTTTTGGGTAGACATCAATGAAATGGAGGTGTGGCAGAGGTGTGTCTACAGTTATGTGTATTCTGACCTTGACTTAATTCTCTAATAATTCCACCACCTTTATAAGTTCGTACATATCTCCATACATATCTAATGATCTATTGATATGAGCTAGGTAAATTAGTCATTCATTTGGATGAGGGAATTGTAAATATAAATCAAATCAAATCAAATGTATTTATATAGCCCTTCGTACATCAGCTGATATCTCAAAGTGCTGTACAGAAACCCAGCCTAAAACCCCAAACAGCAAGCAATGCAGGTGTAGAAGCACGGTGGCTAGGAAAAACTCCCTAGAAAGGCCAAAACCTAGGAAGAATCTTAGAGAGGAACCAGGCTATGAGGGGTGGACAGTCCTCTTCTGGCTGTGCCGGGTGGAGATTATAACAGAACATGGCCAAGATGTTCAAATGTTCAAAAGCATGGTCAAATAATAATAATCACAGTAGTTGTCAAGGGTGCAGCAAGTCAGCACCTCAGGAGTAAATGTCAGTTGGCTTTTCATAGCCGACCATTAAGAGTATCTCTACCACTCCTGCTGTCTCTAGAGAGGTGAAAAAGCAGGTCTGGGACAGGTAGCACATCCGGTGAACAGGTCAGGATTCCATAGGCGCAGGAAGAACAGTTGAAACTGGAGCAGCAGCACGGCCTGGTGGACTGGGGACAGCAAGGAGTCATCATGCCAGGTAGTCCTGAGGCATGGTCCTAGGGCTCAGGTCCTTCTAGAGAAAGAGAGAAAGAGAGAATTATAGAGAGCATACTTAAATTTACACAGGACACTGGATAAGACAGGAGAAGTACTCCAGATATAACAAACTGATCCTAGCTCCCCGACACATAAACTACTGCAGCATAAATACTGGAGGCTGAGACAGGACGGGTCAGGAGACACTGTGGCCCCATCCGATGATACCCCTGGACAGGGCCAAACAGGAAGGATATAACCCCACCCACTTTGCCAAAGCACAGCCCCCACACCGCTAGAGGGATATCTTCAACCACCAACTTACCATCCTTAGACAAGGCCGAGTATAGCCCACAAAGATCTCTGCCATGGCACAACCCAAGGGGGGGCGCCAAACCCAGACAGGAAGATCACGTCAGTGACTCAACCCACTCAAGAGACGCACCCCTCCTAGGGACGGCATGAAAGAGCACCAGTAAGCCAGTGACTCAGCCCCTGTAATAGGTTTAGAGGCAGAGAATCCCAGTTGAGAGAGGGGAACCGGCCAAGCAGAGACAGCAAGGGCGTTTTGTTGCTCCAGAGCCTTTCCGTTCACCTTCACACTCCTGGGCCAGACTACACTCAATCATATGACCCACTGAAGAGATGAGTCTTCAGTATAGACTTAAAGGTTGAGACCGAGTCTGCGTCTCTCACATGGGTAGGCAGACCATTCCATAAAAATTGAGCTCTATAGGAGAAAGCCCTGCCTCCAGCTGTTTGCTTAGAAATTCTAGGGACAATTAGGAGGCCTGCGTCTTGTGACCGTAGCGTACGTGTAGGTATGTACGTGTTGTGTATGTGTTTTGTAGGTTAGCAGTAAAACCTTGAAATCAGCCCTTGCCTTAACAGGAAGCCAGTGTAGGGAGGCTAGCACTGGAGTAATATGATAAAAAAATTGGTTCTAGTCAAGATTCTAGCAGCCGTATTTAGCACTAACTGAAATATATTTAGTGCTTTATCCGGGTGGCCGGAAAGTAGAGCATTGCAGTAGTCTAACCTAGAAGTAACAAAAGCATGGATTAATTTTTCTGTATCATTTTTGGACAGAAAGTTTCAGATTTTTGCAATGTTACAGAGATGGAAAAAAGCTGTCCTTGAAACAGTCTTGATATGTTCGTCAAAAGAGAGATCAGGGTCCAGAGTAATGCCGAGGTCCTAATGTACAACCATTAAGATTCATTTTCAGATTCAACAGAAGATCTCTTTGTTTCTTGGGACCTAAAACAAGCATCTCTGTTTTGTCTGAGTTTAAAAGTAGAAAGTTTGCAGCCATCCACTTCCTTATGTCTGAAATACAGGCTTCTAGCGAGGGTTGATTCTAGCGAGGGTTGACAGTTGATTTGTCAGAGGACAAACCATTCACAGAGACAAACTGATATCTTTCCGACAGATAAGATCTAAACCAGGCCAGAACTTGTCTGTGTAGACCAATTTGGGTTTCCAATCTCTCCAAAAGAATGTGGTGATCGATGGTATCAAAAGCAGCACTAAGGTCTAGGAGCACGAGGACAGATGCAGAGCCTCGGTCTGATGCCATTAAAAGGTCATTTACCACCTTCACAAGTGCAGTCTCAGTGCTATGATGGGGTCTAAAACCAGACTGAAGCATTTCGTCTACATTGTTTGTCTTCAGGAAGGCAGTGAGTTGCTGCGCAACAGCTTTTAAAAAATTTTTTGAGAGGAATGGAAGATTCGATATAGGCCGATAGTTTTTTATATTTTCTGGGTCAAGGTTTGGCTTTTTCAAGAGAGGCTTTATTACTGCCACTTTTAGTGAGTTTGGTACACATCCGGTGGATAGAGAACCGTTTATTATGTTCAACATAGGAGGGCCAAGCACAGGAAGCAGCTCTTTCAGTAGTTTAGTTGGAATAGGGTCCAGTATGCAGCTTGAAGGTTTAGAGGCCGTAAATGACTTGTTTTAGATCTATTTTACCTTATGAACCCTGGAGACAAATGTGAAGCCAATTCAATTTCCGCAAACTGAAAAACATCAACATGACAGGTATTTATGCTCCTTTCTATGAAATTCTGTCCCATTATGCAGAATTTAAATGGTCTGGCCTAGTAACTTTCAGGGATGAAATGTGGAGATTAAAGCTGTAGCCTATGGGAAGCCATGTGCAAATTACAATTTAGGGCTGAAACTACCGCGTTGATTTATGCCCTTTAGAATGTTTTAATAATATCTCCAGACTTAAAAAAATAAGAATTACAATTTGTATCGTGTAAATATTGTCTACTTTTGTTAGCAACCATTAGTAATACCCACATACATTTATAACTGTCACATTAGTCTTAGTTTCCTTCAGTTTTGAATCATTCTATTATATTGTTAGTCTACCTGTCTTTCCTCTGTCACGTTACTGTGGTTGTTCCTGAGGGTCACTATCAATATAGTGGATCATATTAGGCTAACGTATTTCAAGTTGTGCAATAATTTGCATCATTAAGGAATTTCGTGGCGCGTGGTTCAAGATGACTGGGCCATTGTCATCACAGTTCAACGATTAGTGAGTATTGTTTCAACTCCTATACAATCCTATACACTGGAGTTGCTTACCAAGACAACACTGAATGACCCTGGGGAAGCCCAATATGGTACAGTTTTGACTTAAGTCGGCTTGATGTTAGATTTTTTTGCCCTCTCTGACATTACAGAGTATTTTGTGTTGATCATTTGGAATGAAATCTATTTTAATCCCACTTTGTAAAACAAAAAATGTGGGAAAAAGTCAATTGCTTTCAATACTCCCTGAAGGCACTGTAGGTTGTAATAGGGCTTTTTTTCCTGGCTTCGCTTCCCCCAGTGATTTTACCCATCCACCACTACTGCGGTATCCTCACTCACATCTTCATGTGATTAATGTTTCCCTTTTAACTGAATAATGGAGAGTAGGCTTAAGTGAATTTCAAAAGAAAAACCGTAGGCTATTTCATAGTGAAAGCTTGGCCCAATACGGAAGGCTATTCAGCGCCTACAGTGAGACAGTGACATAGAAAGGACCACGATGGCTTACATGCAGCTGTTACAGTTGTTATTTTGTCACCGTGAAGAGCTGCTCCCAAAGGGGGGTTGAAGATTCAGAATTTTCCCGTCCACCACGTTACCCAGCAGCATTTGTAGAATGACAAGTCACGTCAAAAAGGGCCCACACAGCCACGCTATGCTCAATGTTTAAAATGTATGGGTCAGAAAAAATAAATTAAAGGAGAGCTGCACACTCTAGGAGCTCAGATGAAATAATTGAAACGTTTCAACAGACAAGCTGTCTTCATCGAAGTGTTGGTTATCAGGTTATTAAATGATTGCGTCTGAGCTCCTAGAGTGTGCAGATCATCCTTTTCTTTTCTGGTGTTCTACACCGCTGGCCAGCACCTCGCCTCAACAGGTGTGCATTTCTTTTGCCTCCAGATTCAAATATATGACTTGTCATTTCTGATTACAAATGCCAGCCTGGTTTGAACGGAGGGGAGAGAAATTGGAGTGACAGGTGATTCTTCGACTCAGTGGGCATTAATCTGTTTACGTGTGTGGATGGGCTGTTAGCATTACTGTCTGCAAGCATGTGTTTTAACATGTGTGTGTGTTTGTTTATTTAAGTTCCATGCTGTCATTGTCACTTTTCCACTCAATCTATAGCCCACCAGGTGCCCTTAGAGAGTTCCTCAATTAACTTGACACCTTGAAAAGCTTACTTCCTGATGATAGATCACTGCTCTTCATATTGGGCGACTTCAACGTCTTTTTACGATTCATTTCTTTCCAACTCTTTCTTTCCCCTCCGTGTCTTTTTAGACCTCACACTTTCCCAGTCCCTTTCCACTCAAAAGACAGGCAATACGCTTGACCTCAACTTTACTCAGTGATGGAAAAAGTACCCAAATGTCATACTTGAATAAAAGTATAGATTCCTTAATAGAAGGTTAGTCAAGTAAAAGTAAAAGTCTCCCAGTAAAATACTACTTGAGTAGAAGTCTAAAAGTATTTGGATCTAAATATACTTAAGTATCAAAAGTAAATGTAATTGCTCAAATGTACTTTAAATTCCTTCTAATAAGGAATGCACGCGGCTGTCACGCCTTGGTCATTGTATTTTGTGTTTTCGTTATATATTTGGTCAGGCCAGGGTGTGACAGGGGTTTATGTTATTGTATTTTCGTATTGGGGTTTGTAGTATTTGGGATCGCGGCTGATTAGGGGTGTTGTATAGGCTTGGCTGCCTGAGGCGGTTCTCAATCAGCAGTCAGGTGATTCTCGTTGCCTCTGATTGGGAACCGTATTTAGGTAGCCTGAGTTTCGCTTTGTCTTTCGTGGGTGATTGTTCCTGTCTCTGTGTAGTGTTCACCAGATAGGCTGTAATAAGTTTCACGTTCCGTTTGTTGTTTTTTGTATTTATTTATTTATTTATTTCATGTATCGTCACTTTTCCTTCATTAAAGATCATGAGTAACCACCACGCTGCATTTCGGTCCGACTCTCTTTCTACAAACGAAGAACGCCGTTACAGCGGCACCATTTTTTTGTTTTTCAAATTTATGGGATAGCTCTGGGCACACTCCAACACTCAGACATCATTTACAGAAGATGTATGTGTGTTTAGTGAGTCCACAGAAGGGATGACCATGTGTTATCTTGATAAGTGTGTGAATTTGACCATGTTCCTGCCCTGCTAAGCCTTCAAAATGTAACGAGTACTTTTGGATTTCCGGTAAAAGGTATGGAGTACAAAGTACATTGTTTTCTATAGGAATGTAGTGAAGTAAAAGTTGTTAAAAAATATAAATAGTAAAGAAAAGTACAGATACTGCAAAAAACTACTTAAGTAGTACTTTAAAGTATTTTTACTTAAGTACTATACACCACTGACTTTACTAGAGGTTGTTCACCTACGAATCTCACTGCAAACCCACTCCAGGTCTCTGATCACTACTTTGTTTCCTTTTCTCTCCCTCTCCTCCAACCCTGCCCACTCAGTCCCTACCCAGATGGCCATACACTGTCGCAATCTTTGCTCTCTCTCTCCCACTACTCTCTCCTCTTCCATCCTATCATCTCTCCCTTCTGCTAAATCGTTTTCCCTCCTGTCTCCTGAGTCTGCCCATTCGACTCTACTCTCCTCCCTTTCCACAACCTATGGCTCGCAAAGTCCCCTTTCCTCCCAGCCCGCCTCCTCCTGCTCAGTAGCTGAGTCTCTCTTTGCGAGCTTACAGAAAAGCTGCAGGCAGCTGAGCAAAAATGGAGGAAAACTAAACTTCTATCGGCCCTATTGTCCTTTCACTCGCTTAATTCTACCTTCTCTTCCTCTGTATCCGCTGCTAAAGTCACTTTCTATTACTCTAAATTTCAAGCTTCTGCCTCTAACCATAGGAAACTATTTTTTTTACCTCATCCCTCCATAATCCTCCACCTCCGCCCCCTCCCTCCTTCCTCTCTGCGGACGACTTTGTCAATCACTTTGAAAAGAAGGTTGGTGACATCCGCTGCTCATTCACTCAGCCTATTGAGTCCACTCACAGAGAACTACCCTGCGCCTTGACCTCTTTCTCCCTTCTCTCTCCGGATGAAATCCTGTGACTACTGAGGTCCAGACGCCCCATCCCCTCATCCCCTCCTCCCTTCTCCACACCATCTCTGGAGAACTTCTCTCAATCCTAACTTCCCTCATCAACTCATCCCTGACCACTGCCTGTGTCCCCTCTGACTTACAATTTGCCAGAGTCGCCCCCCTCCTCAAGAAACCTCCCCCTCTGACGTCAAAACCTACAGACAGGTATCCCATCTTTCTTTTCTTTCCAAAACACTTGGCGTGCTGTCTCTGACCAACTCTGTCGCTATCATCTCAGAACGATCTTCTTGACCCAGTCAGGCTTCAAAACGGGTCACTCAACCGAGACTGCTCTCCTCTTTGTCACGGAGGCTCTCTGCACTGCCAAAGCTGACTCTCTCTCCTCTGTATTTATCCTCCTAGATCTATCTTCTGCTTTCGTAAACCATTAGATCCTCCTCTCCAGCCTCACAGGTCTGGGCGTCAGGCTCTGTACACTCTTGGATTGCATCCTACCTGGCAGGCTGCTCCTACCAGGTGACGTGGAGAGGATCTGTGTCTGCACCATGTACTGCAACCACTAGTGTCCCCCAGGGCTCCGTTTTAGGCCCTCTCCTTTTGGCTCTATAGACCAAGTCACTCAGCTCGGTCATATCCTGATATGGTCTCTCCTATCATTGCTATGCGGGTGACACACAACTACTTTTCTCCTTCCCCCCTTCTGACACCCCAGTAGCGACATGCATCTGGTGCCTGGCAGATCTCTCGGCTTGGATGTCGGCCCACCACCTCGAGCTCCATCTCGACAAAACAGAACTGCTCTTCCTCCCGGGGAAGGGCTGCCCACTCCAAGACCTATCCATCACATTTGACAATTCCACGGTGTCCCCTTCTCTGTAGTTTTCTGCAAACATCAAAGAAGTGACATGCTCCTGCAGGTTCATGCTCTACAATATCCGTAGAGCATGACCCTTCCTCACACAGGAAGCTGCGCAGGTCCTACTCAGGAAACTTTCATCTCCTGTCTGGACTGCTGCAACTTGCTGTTGGCTGGGCTCCACTCTTGTGCCACCAAACCCCTGCAACTTATTCCAAACGCTGCAGCCTACTTGGTGTTCAACCGCCACAAGTTCTCCCATGTCACCCCACTCCTCCACACACACCCTACTGGCTTCCAGTAGAAGCTTGCATCTACTAAAAGACCATGGTTCTTACCTACAGAGAAGCAAGAGGAACTGATCCTCCCTACCTTCAGGCTATGCTCAAACCCTACAACCCAAGTACTCTGTCCTGGCACCCAAATGGTGGAACCAGCTTCCTCCTGAAGCTGGGAAAGTAGAGTCCCTACCCATCTTCCGAAACATCTAAAACCCTACCTCTTCAAAGAGTATCTTAAATAATCCCATACCACCCCACCCCCTCGCACCCCCTCCTCACACTGCACCACCCCCCCCCCCCTTTCATGAACTAACACTCACACTTTACTTTTCCCCCCTAACTAGCTCTGACTTTGCTGATAACTACTTTATTGAGGAAAATGTACTTAGTATGACTGAGAAATGTGGTTTTCCCACCTAGCTCTGGATAAGAGCGTCTGCTAAATGACTAAAATGTGTGTGTGTGTGTGTGTGTGTGTGTGTGTGTGTGTGTGTGTGTGTGTGTGTGTGTGTGTGTGTGTGTGTGTGTGTGTGTGCATGTGTGCGTGTGTGCGTGCGTGTGTGTGTATGTGGCTAAAAGCTTTATGTGTTATTAGTACGAAGCCTCATCAGTAAGCACTTCAGAAAATGGAGAAAAGCACTGGAACCTCTCCTTCAGAAGCTCTAAATCATTCACAGGCTCTGATCGATACTCCTATAAAGGCGGAAGACAGAGTTCCATTTTCTCTTTGTTTCTTTCTCTTCCATCTCTGACCTTCTCACAAATCCCTCACAAGTGGTTTTGACAATTATATAAATTAGTGCTGAAGGCTCAGCTGGAGAGCACTCGGCTAGGAGACGTGGGAGGTGTGCTTACAGGAGACACAGACACACACACACACACACACACACAATTCACCTCTATAGTTTTATGGAATATGAATCTCATGTGAGTTTACAGTGGTCCAGTCAGTCTGTCATGTTTATGGGGTGTCAGTGCGCCCTATGTGTTTGTCCACACTTCAGTAGATTCACTTAAGATGTTTCATGTTCAAAGATACATCAAAGATACATAGCTTTCTAAGTGTTGACAGAGGACTTTGATCACACACACACACACACACAAACTATCGTCATGGAAGAACTGAACTTCAGCATAGTCAATCCTCTCAGGCGACCGTGTCTGATTCACAGTCAGAAGTAAAAATAAAAATGGCCTGGAGTTTCTCTCCAGCTCAGGGGTCAGACAGATTTCATTAGATTCCCTCTCATCATTATGACAGCAGCAGAAACCGTTTGGAGAGTCTGAGGTCAAAACAGTCACTTTGACAACTTAAAAATGATTTAAATTACATATGATAGTGGTCAATAATGAAAAAAGTGGTGACATTTATTGCACCATTAAAAGACATTCAAATGATGCCAAATCTAATGTCAATGACCGGTCACTTAAGCTTTCAGATAATTAAGATAAAGAGAGCGAGTGTGTTTATCTGAATCCATGCCACCAGAAATATGTTTCTATCTCCCAGTAAGAGAAGGAGGTGATTTGAAGGAGAGTAGCTCTTTATCACTTCATAACAACACCTCTCTACACCTGGCATTTCTTACGCCTCGAAACCCTTTCTTCAGCGGACCATTTTGGATCACCCCCCTAAGGAGTGTGTGGATGTAAAGGGCATGGTGTGAGACTAACTTCCTCTTCCGTGTGTCCCTGTCCAGCCCTGCAGTCTGTCTCAGAGCGAGTCTGTCTCTCTCTCTCAGTGGGGCCTCAGGCTCACCGCTGGGCCCCGCCACTACAGAGGTAGCACATAGAATCAACATGTCACACCTAATAACACACCACACTCTCTTACTGTTATGGTCTAACACACATATTCCACTCTGCTCCACACCTCCCTTGCTTGCTTTCCTCCATCATGTTCCTTTCCTCCATCCTCTCTTTCTCTGTGCCTGTTTTGAAAGTCTGTCATACAGAAGTAGTCTCCGTCTGCGTCCCAAATGGCACCCTATTCCCTATAGTGCTCTACTTTTGACCAGGGACGTTTCAGAGTGGGCCATACAGAGGCAATTAGTACGATGCAGTTCCCTCCATCTTGTTACCGTGGCTGATAAGAGAGAGGTATTGACACGCCTGGTGGGGATGGAAGAGCAGAGAGGGGTCATGTGACCTGTCTGAGACCCACTGCAGTTACCCAGCCCACCGCCCTGTTGTTCAATACACAACATCCTCCTCCTACACTAACCACTGGAGATCACAATAACTGCATGTGCGTGTGCACGAGGACAAAGGCTATTTTAAGATTAGGGGTTAGGTTTAGGGTTGCAATTAGGGTTAAATTAGGATTAGGGTTAGGGAAAGGGGTTAGGGGTTAGGGGTTACATTTAGGCATTAGGTTTGGGTTATGGGTTAATGTTAGGGTTAAGGTTAAGGTAAGAGTTAGGTTTAGGGTTAGGGAAAAATATAATTTTGAATGGAAATAATTTTAGAACAGCACGTGTGTGTGTGTGTGTGTGTGTGTGTGTGTGTGTGTGTGTGTGTGTGTGTGTGTGTGTGTGTGTGTGTGTGTGTGTGTGTGTGTGTGTGTGTGTGTGTGTGTGTGTGTGTGTGTGTGTGTGTGTGTGTGTGTGTGTGTGTGTGTGTGTGTGTTTGTGTGAGCGTGCACTTTGCAGCACAAATCTCCTGATTGGTGGGATGAGGTCTCTGTAGTTTGAGCGTCATGACACGGGGATGTCCAGAGGCAGCATGTCAGCCCCCTTTACTGGCTCTAATAGCCGACCACTCAGCCTGTTACTAACCATTAGTAAACTTGTGGAAAAAATAATGTTTGACTAGATACAATGCTGTTTACAGTAAACAAATTGACAACAGACTTTCAGCACGCTTATATGGAAGGACATTCAACAAGCACAGCACTTACACAAATGACTGATGATTGGCTGAGAGAAATTGATGATAAAAAGATTGTTGGGCCTGTTTTGTTAGACTTCATTGCAGCTTTTAATATTATCGATCATATTCTATTGCTGGAAAAACTTGTGTGTTATGGATTTACACCCTCTGCTATATTGTGGATAAAGAGTTACCTGTCTAACAGAACACAGAGGGTGTTCTTTAATGGAAGCCTCTCCAACATAATCCAGGTAGAATCAGGAATCCCCCAGGGCAGCTGTCTAGGCACCTTACTTTTTTTCAATCTTTACTAATTAATCCCAGGTAACTTGTTGGCCCCTTCCGCGAAACACTTAAAGGACATGATTGACAGAACCAGGCCATTGATGTCCCTGTTTGATTCAATATGACACTTCAGCCTGAACTCGGACAGCCAGACAGAGTGAAATGAGCTATTTTAGCTATATTTTTCCTTTGTTCTGTTATCAATATATACAAGCATTTGGCCAGCTTATCTGAATAGCTTATCTGTCATCCAGCACAGAATCCTCACTGCAATTATTGAAATCAGCAGAATACCCCAACAGCTAGTCCGTCTGTCTTTCTGTCTACAACAAAAGTCTGCCTCTACTCCCCTGTCACTCTAACCATTATCTTCAGGCTCCATGCACACCAAAGCAATAACAACGATAAAACTCTTTGTCTACTCTTACCATCTCTCTCTTTTTTTCTGGGGTGATTCTCAAATCAAATCAAATGTTATTTGTCACATACACATGGTTAGCAGATGTTAATGCGAGTGTAGCGAAATGCTTGTGCTTCTAGTTCTGACAATGCAGTAATAACCAACGAGTAATCTAACCTAACAATTCCACAACTACTACCTTATACATACAAGTGTAAAGGGATAAAGAATATGTGCATAAAGATATATGAATGAGTGATGGTACAGATCGGCATAGGCAAGATGCAGTAGATGGTATAGAGTACAGTATCGACATTGAATCAGTATGTTGGCAGCCGCCACTCAATGTTAGTGGTGGCTGTTTAACAGTCTGATGGCCTTGAGATATAAGCTGTTTTTCAGTCTCTCTGTCCCTGCTTTGATGCACCTGTACTGACCTCGCCTTCTGGATGATAGTGTGGTGAACAGGCAGTGGCTCGGGTGGTTGTTGTCCTTGATGATCTTTATGGCCTTCCTGTGACATCGGGTGGTGTAGGTGTCCTGGAGGGCAGGTAGTTTGCTCCCGGTGTTGCGTTGTGCAGACCTCACTACCCTCTGGAGAGCCTTGTGGTTGTGGGCAGAGCAGTTGCCGTACCAGGCGGTGATACAGCCCGACAGGATGCTCTCGATTGTGCATCTGTAGAAGTTTGCGAGTGCTTTTGGTGACAAGCCGAATTCCTTCAGCCTCCTGAGGTTGAAGAGGCGCTGCTGCGCCTTCTTCACAACGCTGTCTGTGTGGGTGGACCAATTCAGTTTGTCCGTGATGTATACGCCAAGGAACTTAAAACTACCCTCACCACCTGGGGGCGGCCCGTCAGGAAGTCCAGTACCCAGTTGCACAGGGTGGGGTCGAGACCCAGGGTTTCGAGCTTGATGACGATTTTGGAGGGTACTATGGTGTTAAATGCTGAGCTGTAGTCGATGAACAGCATTCTCACATAGGTATTCCTCTTGTCCAGATGGGTTAGGGCAGTGTGCAGTGTGGTTGCGATTGCGTCCTCTGTGGACCTATTGGGGCGGTAAGCAAATTGGAGTGGGTCTAGGGTGTCAGGTAGGGTGGAGGTGATATGGTCCTTGATTAGTCTCTCAAAGCACTTCATGATGACGGAAGTGAGTGTTACGGGGCGGTAGTCATTTAGCTCAGTTACCTTAGCTTTCTTGGGAACAGGAACAAGCATGTGGGAACAACAGACTGGGATAAGGAATGATTGAATATGTCCGTAAACACACCAGCCAGCTGGTCTTGCAGACCACAGTGGACAAGAGTGGGGTGGAAAGATCATCTTTATAGTGAAAGCATTGCATCATTGTGTTTGCAGGTCCGAGAGAAAATGGCCTTTTATACAAATGTCATTTATGCATCATTTTACATACTTTCTTAATACCACACAAATGACTGAAATGACAGGCTAAGAATGAACAGAGAGATAAGTGTATGTGTTCATCTTATCATATTTCTCTAATGCCAAATCAGTGTGTCTTGTTTGCAGTGAAACTATCCCAGTTTGCAAATCATTTAATCTGGGACATCATTAGGAATCTGAGCATGGTACTTTCAAAAGTTAGGCTTACCTTTCCACATCTTCTATTGTACAGAAAGTGAATAGCTTAATCAATTGATAGTGAGAGAATTAGATTAGTTTCCAAGCAAAGTCAAATTTTTTGTCTCCTTGGCTACAGAAAGTTGTAGCTCAGCCTCTGAATGTCAAAGAAACTAAACAATGACATCCCCATATGCATCAGAGTCACGTCTTTCCCAGATAGGATATTTTACAGCTTGTTTCTAGCATAAAGCATTGTGGACCAAAGCACTGTTATAGATCACTTTATATAATCAAATGCTTTTTATTTTATTCAAAATCTTAAGCTGACCTGTGCTTTTTGCCATATTCTTTAATAAAAGGTAGGCCTATGGAATACCCTCTCATACCCCCTCAATTCGAGTCTTGGTTTTAATTTAACAGCACTTCACTGACATGGAGGTAGGCTATTTAAATTGCATGGTGGGTGGAGTAATTGACAGAGAAATCTATGGATTTAGCAATGACGGTTTAAATGAATTATGCCTACACGAATTTCCTACTTTTAGCACCATGAGCTGTTAATTTCTGATTAATTGTGCCGCGGCTGCTGCTTCAAGTTTCAGCACCACAATGGAAGTTACTTGAATCCAGGAGAGGACAGACTTTTGCCCAGTTGAGAATCTCCCAGAATCTCCTATAGTCTCTATAAAACTATAGCGGTGAATTGTGAGTGTGTGTGTGTGTGTGTGTGTGTCATATAGGAATAGCCCACTTGGATACCAATTGAGACTTAGAGAGAGACATCAAGTAATGGCTTTGAAAAATTACCATTCTTTTACATAATGCCTTAGCAACTTTAGATCAACCATGATATGGAAATTAAGCCTATTTGAATTTCAAATGTGTGAGGGAGTCGGTAAAAAGAGAGAGAATGGAAACACCCTCTCGGATCACCTCTCAAACTAGATTTAAATAGCTTTGAACATAGAATTACGCTCCCTTTATGTAAACAAGCACAAAATAGGATTGTACAATAAAGCTGGAATGCTTAAAAAGGGGTCAGAGTGTTAAATTAACAACACATGAAACATTTACTTACACCCCCCAAAAATGGTATAAAACACAGACACACCTCACATACAAGCCTGAACGAACAGACACACACAAATGGAAGAGAGTTGAAAGGGAAGAGTAGATACTCTTTCCCTTGTCTAAATCAAGGCATCTTTGACGGTCACAACTTTCATCATCTACCATTTAGGCTGCACCTTGTCTAATAATACAAGCCAAGATCATTGGGAATAGACCTTGCCATCCCAAACCCTTGTGGTTAGAAAACAGAGAGCTGTGGGCTGACTCAGTAGACGTCATGTCAGCCAGGTAACATCCCCCACAAACCTCACTTCATCTAAAGAGGTTCCACTTCTGTTCCACAGCTCCTAACTTAGCGTAGCAGGCGTAAAAGAAACACCTGAAACTAGACCCCCCCCCCCCCCCTACATACTGGTCTTGACGAGAAGAAGAAAAAAAACTGTTGGCGGAGGTTCTCTTCTGCACAACCAATCCAGTAAATGTGGAGGAGGAGTTAAGTTTGTGTGTCGCATTGTAAATGTCCATAAGCGGAAGTTGCATCACAGGCTCATTTCTACTGTAAACCGGAACATCCGGTTGTTGGGGACTCAGCAGAGGCTACACAGCTCCTAGACTTACTGAGCAGCTCTTGACAGGAGGAGCCTTGCTTTGCTTAGAAGAGGCCTTCGCAGCTCGAGTAGAAAACATGATGTGTGGAAAAAGCTTTATTAAAACACATTAATCTCATGTTACTTGGCAACATGAAAAAGAATCACATTATTTACTGGGATTTTCAGACAGTCTTCACACAGTGACTACAGTTCTGCTCTGACTACTGCTAACTCATTAGTACAAACACCAGCGATGGCAGATATTTCTGATTTGTGAATTTTCATAACATAATGTCGGAGTTGTGGAAAGATACTCAGTCATCCTTCAGGATATATTTAATATTTGGTGAGATCGTACAGTTAGTACTATAGTTTGTAATGTGAATAAAGAATGTCTGCAGGCTATTCGATAAGCAACGGTTACTCAAATGTTCATCAGCTGAGGAGAAAGCTAGAGCAGATGAAAGCCGTTCCAGCGTATTATGCCATCAGACAGAGTTGACCCGGCATATCTCCAGCAAATCAAATAGATGAATAATACATACACACTTCACCAAACAAAGAACCAAAGAATTCACACGTAACTTTGGTACAGAACCATATTTTGGGCTAAATATATGACTCTGCTTCTGTACACATCCAGGCTCAGTGTGTGTGTGTGTGTGTGTGTGTGTCATATAGGAATAGCCCACTTGGATATCAATTGAGACTTAGAGAGAGACATCAAGTAATGGCTTTGAAAAATTACCATTCTTTTACATAATGCCTTAGCAACTTTAGATCAACCATGATATGGAAATTAAGCCTATTTGAATTTCAAATGTGTGAGGGAGACGGTAAAAAGAGAGAGAATGGAAACACCCTCTCGGATCACCTCTCAAACTAGATTTAAATAGCTTTGAACATAGAATTACGCTCCCTTTATTTAAACAAGCACAAAATAGGATTGTACAATAAAGCTGGAATGCTTAAAAAGGGGTCGGAGTGTTAAATTAACAACACATAAAACATTTACTTACACCCCCCAAAAATGGTATAAAACACAGACACACCTCACATACAAGCCTGAACGAACAGACACACACAAATGGAAGAGAGTTGAAAGGGAAGAGTAGACACTCTTTCCCTTGTCTAAATCAGGGCATCTTTGACGGTCACAATTTTCATCATCTACTGCTAACTCATTAGTACAAACAACAGCGATGGCAGATATTTCTGATTTGTGAATTTTCATAACATAATGTCGGAGTTGTGGAAAGATACTCAGTCATCCTTCAGGATAGATTTAATTTATTTATTTATTTATTTATTTGACCTTTATTTAACCAGGTAGGCAAGTTGAGAACAAGTTCTCATTTACAATTGCGACCTGGCCAAGATAAAGCAAAGCAGTTCGACAGATAAAACGACACAGAGTTACACATGGAGTAAAAACAAACATACAGTCAATAATGCAGTATAAACAAGTCTATATACAATGTGAGCAAATGAGGTGAGAAGGGAGGTAAAGGCAAAAAAGGCCAAGATGGCAAAGTAAATACAATATAGCAAGTAAAATACTGGAATAGTGGTTTTGCAATGGAAGAATGTGCAAAGTAGAAATAAAAAAATAATGGGGTGCAAAGGAGCTAAATAAATAAATAAATTAAAATTAAATACAGTTGGGAAAGAGGTAGTTGTTTGGGCTAAATTATAGGTGGGCTATGTACAGGTGCAGTAATCTGTGAGCTGCTCTGACAGTTGGTGCTTAAAGCTAGTGAGGGAGATAAGTGTTTCCAGTTTCAGAGATTTTTGTAGTTCGTTCCAGTCATTGGCAGCAGAGAACTGGAAGGAGAGGCGGCCAAAGAAAGAATTGGTTTTGGGGGTGACTAGAGAGATATACCTGCTGGAGCGTGTGCTACAGGTGGGAGATGCTATGGTGACCAGCGAGCTGAGATAAGGGGGGACTTTACCTAGCAGGGTCTTGTAGATGACATGGAGCCAGTGGGTTTGGCGACGAGTATGAAGCGAGGGCCAGCCAACGAGAGCGTACAGGTCGCAATGGTGGGTAGTATATGGGGCTTTGGTGATAAAACGGATTGCACTGTGATAGACTGCATCCAATTTGTTGAGTAGGGTATTGGAGGCTATTTTGTAAATGACATCGCCAAAGTCGAGGATTGGTAGGATGGTCAGTTTTACAAGGGTATGTTTGGCAGCATGAGTGAAGGATGCTTTGTTGCGAAATAGGAAGCCAATTCTAGATTTAACTTTGGATTGGAGATGTTTGATATGGGTCTGGAAGGAGAGTTTACAATCTAACCAGACACCTAAGTATTTGTAGTTGTCCACGTATTCTAAGTCAGAGCCGTCCAGAGTAGTGATGTTGGACAGGCGGGTAGGTGCAGGCAGCGATCGGTTGAAGAGCATGCATTTAGTTTTACTTGCATTCAAGAGCAATTGGAGGCCACGGAAGGAGAGTTGTATGGCATTGAAGCTTGCCTGGAGGGTTGTTAACACAGTGTCCAGAGAAGGGCCGGAAGTATACAGAATGGTGTCGTCTGCGTAGAGGTGGATCAGGGACTCACCAGCAGCAAGAGCGACCTCATTGATGTATACAGAGAAGAGAGTCGGTCCAAGAATTGAACCCTGTGGCACCCCCATAGAGACTGCCAGAGGTCCGGACAGCAGACCCTCCGATTTGACACACTGAACTCTATCAGAGAAGTAGTTGGTGAACCAGGCGAGGCAATCATTTGAGAAACCAAGGCTGTCGAGTCTGCCGATGAGGATATGGTGATTGACAGAGTCGAAAGCCTTGGCCAGATCAATGAATACGGCTGCACAGTAATGTTTCTTATCGATGGCGGTTAAGATATCGTTTAGGACCTTGAGCGTGGCTGAGGTGCACCCATGACCAGCTCTGAAACCAGATTGCATAGCAGAGAAGGTATGGTGAGATTCGAAATGGTCGGTAATCTGTTTGTTGACTTGGCTTTCGAAGACCTTAGAAAGGCACGGTAGGATAGATATAGGTCTGTAGCAGTTTGGGTCAAGAGTGTCCCCCCCTTTGAAGAGGGGGATGACCGCAGCTGCTTTCCAATCTTTGGGAATCTCAGACGACACGAAAGAGAGGTTGAACAGGCTAGTAATAGGGGTGGCAACAATTTCGGCAGATAATTTTAGAAAGAAAGGGTCCAGATTGTCTAGCCCGGCTGATTTGTAGGGGTCCAGATTTTGCAGCTCTTTCAGAACATCAGCTGAATGGATTTGGGAGAAGGAGAAATGGGGAAGGCTTGGGCGAGTTGCTGTTGGGGGTGCAGTGCTGTTGTCCGGGGTAGGAGTAGCCAGGTGGAAAGCATGGCCAGCCGTAGAAAAATGCTTATTGAAATTCTCAATTATGGTGGATTTATCAGTGGTGACAGTGTTTCCTATCTTCAGTGCAGTGGGCAGCTGGGAGGAGGTGTTCTTATTCTCCATGGACTTTACAGTGTCCCAGAACTTTTTTGAGTTAGTGTTGCAGGAAGCAAATTTCTGCTTGAAAAAGCTAGCCTTGGCTTTTCTAACTGCCTGTGTATAATGATTTCTAGCTTCCCTGAACAGCTGCATATCACGGGGGCTGTTCGATGCTAATGCAGAACGCCATAGGATGTTTTTGTGTTGGTTAAGGGCAGTCAGGTCTGGGGAGAACCAAGGGCTATATCTGTTCCTGGTTCTAAATTTCTTGAATGGGGCATGTTTATTTAGGATGGTTAGGAAGGCATTTTTAAAAAATATCCAGGCATCCTCTACTGACGGGATGAGATCAATATCCTTCCAGGATACCCCGGCCAGGTCGATTAGAAAGGCCTGCTCGCAGAAGTGTTTCAGGGAGCGTTTTACAGTGATGAGTGGCGGTCGTTTGACCGCTGACCCATTACGGATGCAGGCAATGAGGCAGTGATCGCTGAGATCTTGGTTGAAGACAGCAGAGGTGTATTTAGAGGGGAAGTTGGTTAGGATGATATCTATGAGGGTGCCCGTGTTTAAGGTTTTGGGGAGGTACCTGGTAGGTTCATTGATAATTTGTGTGAGATTGAGGGCATCAAGTTTAGATTGTAGGATGGCTGGGGTGTTAAGCATGTTCCAGTTTAGGTCGCCTAGCAGCACGAACTCTGAAGATAGATGGGGGGCAATCAGTTCACATATGGTGTCCAGAGCACAGCTGGGGGCAGAGGGTGGTCTATAGCAGGCGGCAACGGTGAGAGACTTGTTTTTAGAGAGGTGGATTTTTAAAAGTAGAAGTTCAAATTGTTTGGGTACAGACCTGGATAGTAGGACAGAACTCTGCAGGCTATCTTTGCAGTAGATTGCAACACCGCCCCCTTTGGCAGTTCTATCTTGTCTGAAAATGTTGTAGTTTGGAATTAAAATGTCTGAGTTTTTGGTGGTCTTCCTAAGCCAGGATTCAGACACAGCTAGAACATCCGGGTTGGCAGAGTGTGCTAAAGCAGTGAATAGAACAAACTTAGGGAGGAGGCTTCTAATGTTAACATGCATGAAACCAAGGCTATTACGGTTACAGAAGTCATCAAAAGAGAGCGCCTGGGGAATAGGAGTGGAGCTAGGCACTGCAGGGCCTGGATTCACCTCTACATCGCCAGAGGAACATAGGAGGAGTAGAATAAGGGTACGGCTAAAAGCTATGAGAATTGGTCGTCTAGAACGTCTGGAACATAGAGTAAAAGGAGGTTTCTGGGGGCGATAAAATAGCATCAAGGTATAATGTACAGACAAATGTATGGTAGGATGTGAATACAGTGGAGGTAAACCTAGGTATTGAGTGATGAAGAGGGAGATATTGTCTCTAGAAACATCGTTGAAACCAGGAGATGTCATTGCATGTGTGGGTGGTGGAACTAATAGGTTGGATAAGGTATAGTGAGCAGGACTAGAGGCTCTACAGTGAAATAAGCCAATAAACACTAACCAGAACAGAAATGGACAAGACATATTGACATTAAGGAGAGGCATGCTTAGTCGAGTGATCAAAAGGGTCCGGTGAGTGGAGAGGTTGGTTGGTGATTTAGACAGCTAGCCAGGGCATCGGTAGCAAGCTAGCATAGGATGGAGGTCTGTTGTTAGCTACCTCTTGCGTTCCGTCAGTAGATTAGTGGGGTTCCGTGTGGTAGAGGGGATTAATCCAAATCACACAACAACAACAAAAATAAAAACAATAGATATAGTTATAGAGGCCCAAGAAGAAAACATAATAAAAAAAATAAAAAAATAATAAAAAAAAAAAATAATTGTCCGATTGTCTATTCAGATAGCAGCCGGTAAGACAGCTAACGGTTAGCAGGCCGCAGATGGGCGTTCAGGTAACGTCGCGACGGAGGAGCCAGCCGAATAACTCCTTCGGGTAGATAACGTCGGCAGTCCAGTTGTGAAGGCCCGGTGGGGCTCCGCGAAAGCAGTAAAACGGGTCCGGATAGGTGACTGCAGCCCAGGTGTGATTGATGGAACTCAGGAGTGATTGACGGAGCTTGCTAGCTCCGGAATAATTGATGTTTGCTCCGGAATCGACGAAGGCCGATAGTCACACGGATAGCAGCTAGCTAGCTGTGAGATCCGGGTATGAATGTCCAGAGAGCAGTCGAAATCCAGGGACATGGAGAGAAAAATTGGTCCGGTATGTTCCGTTCCGAGCCGCGCTGCGCCGTACAGAACTGGCGATAGATTTTCGAGCTAAAGGATAGCTGATGACCACAAACCGTGGTTAGCTGAATACTAACGATTTGCCAGTAAAGGAGCTAACTAGCTTCTGAACTAGCTTCTGGATTAGTTTCAGGCTAGCTTCTTGGAGTTTCTGGCTAGCTTCTTGGAGGATTACAGATCTGAGGTAAATAATACTTTTTTATCAATATACATTGGTGAGGCGGGTTGCAGGAGAGTGTTTTGAAGATGAGTTGATGGAAAATAAAAATAAAATGTATGTGAAAAAGTTGTAAATATATATATATACAGGACACGACAAGACGAGGACAAAAGACGTCTGAACTGCTATGCCACCTTGGTTTATAATAATATAATATAATATTTGGTGAGATCGTACAGTTAGTACTATAGTTTGTAATGTGAATAAAGAATGTCTGCAGGCTATTCGATAAGCAACGGTTACTCAAATGTTCATCAGCTGAGGAGAAAGCTAGAGCAGATGAAAGCCGTTCCAGCGTATTATGCCATCAGACAGAGTTGACCCGGCATATCTCCAGCAAATCAAATAGATGAATAATACATACACACTTCACCAAACAAAGAACCAAAGAATTCACACATAACTTTGGTACAGAACCATATTTTTGGCTAAATATATGACTCTGCTTCTGTACACATCCAGGCTCAGTGTGTGTGTGTGTGTGTGTGTGTGTGTGTGTGTGTGTGTGTGTGTGTGTGTGTGTGTGTGTGTGCGTTAGTCGACTAGTCGATTGTTTTGTCGATAGGCTGTTGGTTGTTTTAGTCGAGCAGTCGCAAATATATATATATTTTTTAATGGCACACGAGACACCTGTCTAATTCAAGCCTGTCTCAGTGGGCTAATCCATTACAGAGGCCACGGGGATGGCACAGTCCAAAAATAAGGTGAGTGTGGTTAAGATGCACAAGGCACGTCTCTCTCCAGAATGCAATCTCTCCACCAATTTGGGTGCATTTATTGAATGGTTTGCCCTTTGATTGCTAGTGTCTATAAATTCCCCATTAGGCTACTTCACTGAGTATACCAAACATTTATTGAGTTCCACCTTTTGCCCTCAGAACAGCCTCAATTTATCGGGGCATGGACTCTACAAGGTCTTCAAAATGTCCCACGTTGACTCCAATGCTTCTCACAGTTGTGTCAAGTTGGCTGGATGTCCTTTGGGTGGTGGACTATTCTTGACACACACAGGAAACTGTTGAGTGTGAAAAACACAGCAGTTTTGTAGTTTTTGACACAAACCAGTACACCTGGAACAAAGACCATGCCACTTTCAAAGGCACTTTAAACATTTGTCTTGCCCATTCACCCTCTGAATGGTACACATACACAGTGTCACCTGTCTCCACCCCCCTCCAGGTGTCGCCTATTTTACTCATTATCCCCTGTGTATTCATACCTGTGTCCTCTGTTTGTATGTTACCAGTTTGTCTTGTCCTATCAGGTCTTACCAGCGTGTTTTCCGGTCTCCCTGCTTTCTCAAGTTCAGTTTCCTAGTTTCCCCGATTCTGACCATTCTGCCTGCCCTGACCCTGAGCCTGCCTGCCATTCTGTACCTGGAGTTTGATACATTGTTTGATACATTGCTGGAGCAATTCCGCGGATTCCCCACTGGGCAGCAGCTCACAACCATAATCTCCCAGCCTACCCCAGTGTCCCGAGAACCACGCTTACCTCCTCCGGAGCGCTACGCTGGAGATTCCGGAACCTGCCGGGCTTTTCTCTCCCAGTGCTCCCTCATTTTCGAGCTGCAGCCTTCTTCGTTCCGCTCGGACCGCTCGAGGATAGCGTACATCATAACGCTGATGTCCGGGAGGGCACTCGCCTGGGCCACGATGGTGTGGGAGCAACAGTCCAGATATTTCGTAGCTACCTGCCCATTAAAAATCCAGGCTCATCAAGAAGGGGCAAGTACTCTGGTGGGTCATACGGATAACTTTTCCTCTCCCCTTACTCGCGCCCCTTTCCATGCCATCCTGCTGTGGTGGAACGGGTCAAAATCACTCCGGGTACTTCATCGACTCTGCGGCCGATGAGAGTTTTTTGGATACTACCCTGGCGTCTGAGCTGGGCAACACCCCTCAGCCCCTCTCCATTCCCATGCATGTTAGAGTGCTGGACGGGCGCTCTATAGGCCGCGCCACTCACAATACCACTCCCATCAACCTACGAGTGTCAAGGAACCACAGCGAGGCAATCCAATTTAAGCTGATTAAGTCACATTAAGTTCCTGCGGTATTGGGATTATCTTGGCTCCAGTGACACAATCCCTTCATAGACTGGACTGCTGGTGCCATTATGGGCTGGAGCCCGTTCTGCCACACCCACTGTCTGAAGTCAGCGAGGCCTGAACTGGGATATCTTCCTGTGGGCTCGGAAGTTGCCCCGGACCTCTCCGCCATTTCCGCAGAGTACCAGGACATCCGAGAGGTTTTCAGTAAGGCGCGGGCCACTTCACTTCCTCCGCACCGAACCTATGACTGCGGAATCGACCTTCTCCCCGCCACCGCCCCGGGGACAATTGTACTCTCTGTCAGGTCCGGAGACCTACAGTTGAAGTCGGAAGTTTACATACACTTCGGTTGGAGTCATTAAAACTAGTTTTTCAACCACTCCATAAATTTCTTGTTAACAAACTATAGTTTTGACAAGTAGGTTAGGACATCTACTTTGTGCATGACACAAGTCATTTTTCCAACAATTGTTTACAGACAGATTATTTCACTTATAATTTACTGTATCACAATTCCAGTGGGTCAGAAGATTACATCCACTAAGTTGACTGTGCCTTTAAACAGCTTGGAAAATTCCAGAAAATTATGTCATGGTTTTAGAAGCTTCTGATAGGCTAATTGACATCATTTTAGTCAATTGGAGGTGTACCTGTGGATGTATTTCAAGGCCTACATTCAAACTCAGTGCCTCTTTGCTTGACATCATGGCAAAATCAAAAGAAATCAGCCAAGACCAATTTCCAAACGCCTGAAGGTACCACGTTCATCTGTACAAACAATAGTACGGAAGTATAAACACCATGGGACCATGCAGCCGTCATACCGCTTAGGAAGGAGAGGCGTTCTGTCTCCTAGAGATTAACGTACTTTGGTGAGAAAAGTGCAAATCAATCTCAGAACAACAGCAAAGGACCTTGTGAAGATGCTGGAGGAAACAGGTACAAAAGTATCTATATCCACAGTAAAATGAGTCCTATATCGACATAACCTGAAAGGGCGCTCAGCAAGGAAGAAGCCACTTCTCCAAAATCGCCATAAAAAAGCCAGACTATGCTTTGAAATTGCACATGGGGACAAAGATCATACTTTTTGGAGAAATGTCCTCTGGTCTGATGAAACAAAAATAGAACTGTTTGGCCATAATGACCATCGTTATGTTTGAAGGAAAGGGGGAGGTACTGAAGAACACCATCCCAACCATGAAGCACGGGGGTGGCAGCATCATGTTGAGGGGGTGATTTCATGCAGGAGAGACTGGTGCACTTTACAAAATAGATGGCATCATGAGGTAGGATAATTATGTCCATATATTGAAGCAACATCTCAAGACTACAGCCAGGAAGTTAAAGCTTGGTCGCAAATGGGTCTTCCAAATGGACAATGATCCCAAGCATATTTCCAAAGTTGTGGCAAAATGGCTTAAGGACAACAAAGTCAAGTTATTGGAGTGGCCATCACAAAGCCCTGACCTCAATCCTATAGAACATTTGTGGGCAGAACTGAAAAAGCATGTGCGAGCAAGGAGGTCTACAAATCTGATTCTGTTACACCAGCTCTGTCAGGAGGAATGGGCCAAAATTCCCCCAACTTATTGTGAGAAGTTTAACAGTTTCAAGGCAATGCTACCAAATAATAGAGTGTTTGTAAACTTCTGACCCACTGGGAATGTGATGAAAGAAACAAAAGCTGAAATAAATAATTCTCTCAACTATTATTCTGACATTTCACATTCTTAAAATAAAGTGGTGTACCTAACTGACCTCAGACAGCGACTTTTTACGAGGATTAAACGTCAGGAATTGTGAAAAACGGAGTTTAAATTTATTTGTCTAAGGTGTATGTCAACTTCCGACTTCAACTGTACGTAGAGGACTCCCAAGCTGCAGGGTGTATCCGTCCTTCTGGCACAGGATTCTTCTTTGTGGAAAAGAAGGACAAAACCTGCACCGGTGCATCAACTCCCGGGGCCTCAATGACATCACAGTGACGAATCACTACCCGCTATCACTTATCGCTTCGGCCTTTGAGCCACTCCAGGGGTCCTTTGTTTTTTCCAAGTTGGACCTGTGGAACACCTACCATCTGGTGCAGATACAGGAAGGGAATGAGTGGAAGACTGCCTTTAACACGGCCAGCGGCCACTACGAATACCTGGGCATGCCATTTAGACATACCAAGCCCCTGCTGTGTTCCAAGCCCTGGTTAATGACGTTCTCCTCGACATGTTTAACCAGTTCGTTTTCGTCTACCTCGATGACATCCTAGTTTTCTTCCACTCAGCCCAAGAACACGTGCTCCACGTCCGACAGGTCCTCCAGCGCCTCCTGGAGATGCAGCTTTTTATGAAAGCAGAGAAATGTGAATTCCATCGCTCAACCATCCCCTTCCTTGGTTACATCATCACTGCAGGGAATGTACAGATGGATCCCGGGGAGGTGAGAACGGATGTGGATTGGCCCCAGCCTATGTCCAGATTGCAGCTGCAACGTTTCCTGGGATTTGCCATCTTCTATTACCACTTTATCCTGGCTTCCACCCTGTCTGCACTCACCTCTCCCAAGGTTCCATTCACTTGGTTCCCAGCTGCTGACCGGGCGTTACAGGGACCTCAAGCACCCCTTCACAACTGCTCCTATATTGGTTCATCCTGACCCGTCCCGTCAGTTTGTGGTGGAGGCTGATGCTTTGGATGTCGGAGTGGGGGCTGTCCTGTCCCGGCGCTCTACCCTGGATTATAATGTTGTGGATGTTCAGAATGACACAATTTAATGTGTACAATGTCCAAAGATCTACATCACTATACTGAGAGCGTGTCCGTTTCTAAAATGACCTTATTTTTATTTTATAAAAAATATGTCATGTAATTTTGGGTGGCCTAATACTGCACCACTAGCAATGAGGAAGTGAATCACAGCTGGGTTAAGTTTCTCAAAAACAAGCCAAATCATAAAAAAGTGTCTGGACCCTTCTAGAACATGACATATAACATAAACAATGAAGAACTCACCCATTGAAAAAGTGTCTGGACCCTTCTAGAACATGACATATAACATAAACAATGAAGAACTCACCCATTGAAAAAGTGTCTGGACCCTTCTAGAACATGACATATAACATAAACAATGAAGAACTCACCTATTGAAAAAGTGTCTGGACCCTTCTAGAACATGACATATAACATAAACAATGAAGAACTCACCCATTGAAAAAGTGTCTGGACCCTTCTAGAACATAATAATTAACATAAACAATGAAGAACTCACCCATTGAAAAAGTGTCTGGACCCTTCTAGAACATAATAATTAACATAAACAATGAAGAACTCCCCCATTGAAAAGGCAGTTGGGTTCTCTCCACAGCTCCACCAATCTGTCTTCCATCACATCGATCCACACAGGTCAGTGTTGTTGTTGCTTTCCTCTTCACCATCATTGTTTTGGTCTCACATGCTGAATGCTCATTGGCTATTGGCAGCAGTCCTTGCCAACAGTCCTTGTATTTGTCACGTGCAGTGAAACGCTTACTTACAAGCCCTTAACCAACAATGCAGTTTTAAGAAAAATACCTGAATAAAATACATAAATAAAAGTAACAATTAAAGAGCAGCAGTGAAATAACAATAGCGAGGCTCTATACAGGGTGTACCGGTACAGAGTCAATGGGAGGCTCAATACAGGGTGTACCGGTACAGAGTCAATGGGAGGCTCTATACAGGGTGTACCGGTACAGAGTCAATGGGAGGCTCTATACAGGGTGTACCGGTACAGAGTCAATGGGAGGCTCTATACAGGGTGTACCGGTACAGAGTCAATGGGAGGCTCTATACAGGGTGTACCGGTACAGAGTCAATGGGAGGCTCTATACAGGGTGTACCGGTAAAGAGTCAATGGGAGGCTCTATACAGGGTGTACCGGTACAGAGTCAATGGGAGGCTCTATACAGGGTGTACCGGTACAGAGTCAATGAGAGGCTCTATACAGGGTGTACCGGTACAGAGTCAATGGGAGGCTCTATACAGGGTGTACCGGTACAGAGTCAATGGGAGGCTCTATACAGGGTGTACCGGTACAGAGTCAATGGGAGGCTCTATACAGGGTGTACCGGTACAGAGTCAATGGGAGGCTCTATACAGGGTGTACCGGTACAGAGTCAATGGGAGGCTCTATACAGGGTGTACCGGTACAGAGTCAATGGGAGGCTCTATACAGGGTGTACCGGTACAGAGTCAATGGGAGGCTCTATACAGGGTGTACCGGTACAGAGTCAATGGGAGGCTCTATACAGGGTGTACCGGTACAGAGTCAATGGGAGGCTCTATACAGGGTGTACCGGTACAGAGTCAATGGGAGGCTCTATACAGGGTGTACCGGTACAGAGTCAATGGGAGGCTCTATACAGGGTGTACCGGTACAGAGTCAATGGGAGGCTCTATACAGGGTGTACCGGTACAGAGTCAATGGGAGGCTCTATACAGGGTGTACCGGTACAGAGTCAATGGGAGGGGGCAACGGTTAGTCGAGGTAAATGAGGTAATATGTACATGCAGGTAGAGTTATTAAAGTGACTAGGCATAGATAATAACAGAGAGTATAAGCAGTGTAAAAGGGGGTGGCAATGCAAATAGTCTGGCTAGCCATTTGATTAGATGTTCAGGAGTCTTATGGCTTGGGGATAGAATCTGTTTAGAAGCCTCTTGGACCTAGACTTGGCGCTCTGGTACCGCTTGCCATGCGGTAGCAGAGAGAACAGTCCATGACTAGGGTGGCTGGAGTAACGTTGTAGCAGTGCTCATACTAGAAGATGCACAACCAAAATGTCTGACATGTCCAAAAATTATAGGGACATCCAGACATGGGTCTGGAGAACAGAACAGCCATCATCGGTGCGTCCTTGGCCCACTCAAACTACGCGAGTCCCGACGTACTGATTCTAGCCCAAGTTCATAGGATTTCACCCCAATCGTGAAAATTCATCTGGGACTGCAAAAAGTTGGAAAATCTGTGGCAAAATCGTGAAGTGTATGTCCGGCATAAGCTCAGGCAACCCAATTTGAAGAAGACGACAATGCTCTGATCATTGGCTGTTCATTCCCAATCCATTGGAATCCCCACCCCGTTGACTACTTTAAAATGGTGGAAGCCCTCAATGGCAATGTCCATGCTGAAATGTGTTATATCCATCTAAAGTCCTCTATCTCAATGAGACAACCACTAACAGTCATGATTACATAGAACTAATATATGCCCGAGCACAGTTTACCCCTTGTACACATCTTCCCCGGTGGTGTCAGTCAGAGCCTCACACACCTTCTCCCTCATCACCCTCCCCTCTTCTCCCTTATCCTCCCTTCTCCATCCTCCTCCCTATCCCCTCCCTCCCCTCCTCCTCCCATCTACTTACCCTAGGAGCCACGGCAACAGCAGAACATAAATTATGCAACAACGTGTCAGACAGGTGGAATAATGAAGCAGTAGTTTGAGGCATAATGCATTACAATAATTTATCAACACTGTCATTGCATACACTGAGCTGTTCCCCTCATCTTTCTACCCCTACCTCCCTGCTCTTTGTTCTCACTGTGTTATGGAGCTTAGAAATGTTTGGAAACGTTTGTTCGTTTTGAGGTGTAAGCACCTTGAGGCTTGCATTTATTATATGTGTTATTTGGAGTACTGCAGTGCTTTCTGTATTCCAATCAAAAGTTTAGTTATAACAGTAGAGACACGACTGCATATGCCAGGGGCTGTTTGGTAGTTCCACGTTAGAAAAAGTATCAGGACTCAAAACGTATGATGATGGCTGTGTGATTGCAGGTGCAGATCGTCCCAAGATCCTCAATTTCACCATCTGAATAAGAATGAGTTGCAAGCAGGCCTAGCTGCCCCATCCATACACTGACGCAAGTACGCACACACACACACACACACACACACCCACCCACACCCAAACCCACCCACTCCCACACCCACCCACATCACTCACACGGATCCCTTTACCCCAGCTTCCATTTCTATTCATACATGACAGCAGGTGGGAAATTACATTTGCATTACAACCAGTCCCCCACCTCACCTTACAGTCTCTGCACATCACACATGACACATGAATAGAACAAAGCTAGAAAAACAACATATACAGATCAGTGGCGGTCAGTGCCGTTTAAGATGAGAGAGGACCATTTTTTTTCATGAGCATGGCCTTATTTCTATTACAGCATATTGGATAACTCTCATTCATATTCAATTCACCCAGTTCAATGTAACAGCGATAGGTTTAGGTATCAATGGCTTGCGGAGTCGGGTGCAGGAGAGCAGAGAGTTGTGAACAGGCGCACACTTTAGTGAGGCAGGAGAAACCAACAGAAGGACGCTACTGCATCAAAACCTCCAGTCAATGCAAAAGTGCAAACGCGCAAACAGTCACAATAATATTGTATAAACACAATAACATACCTCGTGAAAGAAAACACGGAATAAACGCATACCAGTAAAGCACGTCAACATAGGCACGTAACACAAAACAATCTCACACAAAGACATGAGGGGGAACAGAGGAATAAATACATGTAGTGTGATTGGGAAATGAAAAGCAGGTGTGCAGGGAACAAGACAAAACAAATGGATAAATAAAAAAATGGAGCGGCGATGGCTAGAAAGCAGGTGACGTTGACCACCGAACGCCGCCCGAACAAGGAGAGGGGCTGACATCGGCGGAAGTCATGACATTAGGCGCATGATACTCAAATTTTCCCTTTACCCATCAATAGGCTGAGAGAGGCTGGATTGAGGGCTTGTAGGACCTGTTGTAAGGTAGGTCCTCACCAGACATCACCGGCAACAACATCGCCTATGGGCACAAACCCACTGTCGCTGGATCAGACAGGAATGGCAAAAAGTGCTCTTCACTGACGAGTTGTGGTTTTGTCTCACCAGGGGTGATGGTCGGATTCACATTTATCGTCAAAGGAATGTACGTTACACTGAGGCCTGTACTCTGGAGCGGGATCAATTTGGAGGTGGAGGGTCTGTCATGGTCTGGGGCAGTGTGTCACAGCATCATCGGACTGGGCTTGTTGTCATTGCGGGCAATCTCAATGCTGTGCGTTACAGGGAAGACATCTTCCTCCCTCATGTGGTACCCTTCCTGCATGCTCATCCTGACATTACCCTCCAGCATGACAATGCCACCAGCCATACTGCTTGTTCTGTGTGTTTTCCTGCAAGACAGGAATGTCAGTGTTCTGCCATGGCCAGCGAAGAGCCCGGATCTCAATCCCATTCAGCACGTCTGGGACCTGTTGGATCGGAAGGTGAGGGCTAGAGCCATTTCCCCCAGAAATGTCTGGGAACTTGCAGGTGCCTAGGTGGAAGAGTGGGGTAACATCTCACAGCAAGAAAGGGCACATCTGGTGCAGTCCATGAGGAGGAGATGCACTGCAGTACTTAATGCAGCTTGTGGCCACAAAATTACTTTTGATTTTGACTCCCCCTTTGTTCAGGGACACATTATTCCATTTCTGTTAGTCAAATGTCTGTGGAACTTGTTCAGTTTGTCTCAGTTGTTGAATCTTGTTATGTTCATAGAAATATTTACACATGTTAAGTTTGCTGAAAGTAAACGCAGTTGACAGTGAGAGGACGTTTCTTTTTTTGCTGAGTTTAAGTGCACACAGGTCGAGAGACACATTTGAGGTGACAGACAGTGACACATGGATAGACAGTGACATTCTGTCATGGATTACCAGAATTGGACCCAGAAGCAGACCAGGACAAGGTGAGTATAAAGATGGTGAGTATTTATTAATCAATGAGAACGTGGAGGTAGATAGTTCCCGGGTGGAGGAGCGGGCAGCGGAGGTGGGTTGATGGGAGTGGATAGGCAGATCCAATGGATAACAACACACTGGCGACGAGCAGACAGGGATGGGGTATGGGTTCCGGGTGAATGGCTGTAGACAAAACAAACGGCGGTAAGTTAAAGGCAAGCAAGACGTACAAAACAATAAAACAAAACAAACTCTATAAACTGGAGGCTGGTTCATGGGCACAACATACTGTTCATGGCTAACGATCCGGCAGGGAATGGATGTCAGGTCAGAGCTTTTGAAGGGGAGAGGTGATGATCAGGACAGGTGTGCAGATTACTGATGGGATACAGGTGTGGGTGAACATCGATCTCCCAACAAGCTAATTCGCCCGGCAACCAGACAGGGTGCGTTCCAGGACACCGGAAACACACTCCAGGACAGAAACACAGGCAAACAGACTCAGGAAGTGGGATTCGTGACACATTCAATATCGCCTTGCACACCCTTGCCTGCATCTAGCTGATATAGGGTTTAATCATTAGTCCAATAGTTGCAAACAAGAGTTTCTATTGGACAAATTCAGATATGTTTATCCCCGATTTGTTCCATTTAAGAAACAGAATCGGCAGAATCAATACACCCCACCAAACACAGTTCACTTTCATAGCAGCCACGTTGTATTCCTTCTGGCATCTATGTGCTCTCCTCCTCTCACCTTTTCCCTTCGCTTGTGGACTTCAATGCACAACACATCAGCTGTATGTGACCAGGCGAAAAAATCTTTCCAAGTCAAAGCAGATCATAACCGCTTCACAAAGCCTACATTGTTCTCACAATATTAGCTAAAGTAATGTCATAATCAACATTGCTAATAGAACTAACACATTAGTTAACCCACTAAAATCATGCAGTAACGTTACAGTGTACAGTCAGTATAAGCAGTTACACCGGCAGGCCCCGGTGGCAGTAAATTAGTAATATCGAAAGCTTACCTTGACTTGGAAGAGTTACAGTGTTGTGCTGGAAAGTCGTAGCCAGCTAGGTAACACACTGTTTGAGCAGGGTGTTTCAGTAGGCTAAACTAGCTACCTGCATTCGCTAGCTAAGTAAGTGAAACTGAAAAGAAAGTACAATCTCTCTCTATTTCTCTCTAGCTTCTCCTTAATTTAAGAAGAAGTTAATATGTTCAAAACTGTTCAACTATTGTCTTTCTCTCTCTTTGAGTCAACTACTCACCACATTTTATACACTGCAGTGCTAGCTAGCTGTAGCTTATGGTTTCAGTACTAGATTAATTCTCTGACTCTGATTCCTTTGATTGGGTGGACAACATGTCAGTTGCTGCAAGAGCTCTGACAGGCTGGAGGACATCCTCCGGAAGTTGTCATAATTACTGTGTAAGTCTATGGAAGGGTGTGAAAACCATGAGCCTCCTAGGTTTTGTGTTGAAGTCAATGTACCCAGAGGAGAACGGAAACTAGCTGTCCTTCGGCTACACCATGGTGCTCCCCAACAGTGTGCTGTTGCGGCTACTGTAGAACTTCTTTGCAAAATAGTGTATTTTAAACAATAATTTTTTTTAAAGGAAAACTTTTTAAATGTTTTACATTTATGAAATTCACTGTGGAGGATGGTACTCCCCTTCCTCCTTTGAGGAGCCTCCACTGATACAAATGTAGGATCTTAATTTGAGCCAGTTTGCTACAGCAGGAATATATTCCTGCAGCAACAGAAAATGTGAATAATTATAATTAATTAGCATTTTTGTAAGCGTTGATCAAAATGTGTTAGGGCAAATCCAGTCTGGAAATAACAAACATTAGAAGCCTTTTTAAAACTCGAATTCACCATAAGTTTGCATTTCCTGATTTGCTGGAAAATTCTCAGCAACAAAAGAGTGATCATATTAAGATCCCACATCTGTAGCAGTAGGTGCAGGTGATGTAGCTAGTGTTGATCAGAGCATGCTGTAAAAGTCACCAATCAGATCCTTGTATCATCCACACAAACTCAAACCGCATCCAGGCAATTGTTTTATTAATTAATGTATTTATTATGGTAATGGCTTAGAGCTGGTACATTGCATTGAATTTGGACGGTCATCTATAAAGCCTCCTGTTGGAGAGTGATGGACCATATCAGAGCCAGCCACTGATTATACAAAAGATGGATGAATGGAGGAGGGAAGGAAGAAGGTGGAATGGGGGATAATAGGAAGGATGGAGGAGGGATAATGGAGCAGAGGGAAAAAAATAGTTGGAGGATGGATTTGGGAGAAGGAGGGCAATCTACTGTATCAAGAGGGTAGTATAGCATTAACCCTTAAGAACTCAATATAATTCTAGATTACTGCTGTAGATTGGAGAATTTAAGATAAAGCTAATTTTCTCACACATGCCAAACAGACATTGCTCAAAAACAAAGAAACAATGACAAAGTAACTTAATTTGAAAGAGCACAACCTGTTCTTTAATATGACACCACATTCATATCAATAGGAATAACACTCATTTTGTCTTCCATGAGACTCACTATCAAAAAACGATTAACACCTGGCACAACAACAAAAAAACGAGACTATTTCAATTGTAGTAAATTTGACTAAATGACTCACTCAAAATGTACCAAGTATAATATAATAATCCCAAATGTGACAAGAGGACAATATTCAGAATGTAAAGGAGAAGATTCACACGCAGAGCGCGGCAGGTGTTTATTTCACCTTCGCAGAAGTCAGGAATCGTGGTCACAGGCAGGCAATGGTCATACACAGGTAGACAAACAGGCAGGTGAATCAAAACTAGGACTGAAGGCTATAACTGATTCTCACAAACGAGCTAGGAAAAGGCTTAGTAGAGTCGAAACGAACAATACCTGAGACCAGGTGAGTAACTAGCACAGGTGAAAATCAATGGACAAAAATTAAAGACAGGGTTACGTTCAAGAACAAAGAAACAGGGCTACGTTCAAGAACACAATGAAACAGAACACAAGGTTCACTAAGAAAATAAATACAGAACCTTACACAGAAACTATTTCAAACCCCACATGAAGTAGGCTATTTGATTGACAACTATTTTTACTTCTGTAACAATGTAAAAATGCAAACAAATATTCAGAGACTCTCAGTAACATTTAGTACACAAACAAAATGTAGAAATAGTAACCTACTTTAACAACAATTCAGTGACTAAATGACTGAACTCTGGAGCTCTGTCAGAGTTACGTACCATCGGGATCTTGGTCACCACCCTGACCAAGGCCCTTCTCCCCCGATTGCTCAGTTTGGATGGGCGGCCAGCTCTAGGAAGAGTCTTGGTGGTTCCAAACTTTTTCCATTAAGAATGATGGAGGCCACTGTTCTTGGGGACCTTCAATGCTGCATGCATTTTTTGGTACCCTTCCCCAGATCTGTGCCTCAACACAATCTTGTATACGGAGCTCTACGGACAATTCCTCCGACCTCATGGCTTGGTTTATGCTCTGACATGCACTGGCAACTGTCGGACCTTATATAAACAGGTGTGTGCCTTTTCAAATCACGTCCAATTGATTTAATTTACCTCAGGTGGACTCCAATCAAGTTGTAGAAACACCTCAAGGATGATCAATGGCAACAGGATGCACCTGAGCTCTATTTCGATTCTCATAGTAAAGGGTCTGAATACTTATGGAAATAAGGTATTTCTGTTTTAGTTTTAGTTTTTTTTGTTTGCAAAGATTTCTAAAAACCTGTATTGGCATTGTCATTATGGGGTATTGTGTGTAAATTGGTGAAGGGGAAAAGTATTTAATCCATATTTGACTAAGGCTGTGATGTAACAAAATGTGGAAAAGGGGAAAGGGTCTGAATATTTTCTGAATGTAATGTATATTGCGTTATTTTATGGCTGATTATGACACCAACAGAAGTTTCAAAACCCACATATATTTTCCCTGACAAGATGTCTCCTTTCATTTGAAAGTTTGTTTCTTAGCCCCTTTGTTTTTGTTGAGATGAATTCTTTACTGTAAAAGTTTCTTCATATTTTAAATAACTTGCATAAAATACACTTTAGGACACTGTCCTGAAGAATTATGACCATCCTGTGCCACTTTACTTGGACCAAGAAAATACACTTGATGATGCTGTCAAGAAGCATTATGACCATCATAATCAAAAAGCCAGATTGGCCTATCACGTATATGCACTTATGTCAGTCATCACTCAAAAAGAGGGTGTCTTGTCTTGCTTCTGAAATCGGCTTGTCACGTTCTGACCTTAGTTCCTTTATTTTGTCTTTGTGTTAAGTTTGGTCAGGGTGTGAGTTGGGGTGGGTAGTCTATGTTCTTTTTTCTATGTTGTATTTCTGTGTTTGGCCTGGTATGGTTCTCAATCAGAGGCAGCTGTCGATCGCTGTCTCTGATTGAGAATCATACTTAGGTAGCCTGTTTTCCGCATTTTAGTTGTGGGTGTTGTCAGCTGTTATGACACATTATGAAATGTTTATGACCGTGTCATAGCGAGTTATGAAGCTGTGCAATCAAGTAAAGTGTTACCCAACTATATATAGAATCTATTGTCTAGAAACACCCAACAATAGATAGTCTATCTGCAGGTCAAACACGTACACAGAGTCCTGTTCCATCTGACTCCGGAGGAGCAGCCCGTATATCTAGTCCAAACAGTAACAGCTTTCTGATGATCAGAACACAACACATAGGGAGAGCTTCAATGTTCTAGAGGGAGAATGGGTTTTGTGATGACCCTATAAGGTTTCCATCCTCCCTGAATACCTACTGTTCTGTGGTCAGATGAAACTGGATTCCCGGTGTGTCTGTGTGTGCCTATTTATGAGTAAATGTGGGGCGATAGCCAGCTAAATCTTTCTATCACGGTCATGGGATGGAATCAGATAACTGTAGTGGAAAGAGAGGCAGCAAGCTGACACTCGTTTGTCCGGTCAACTCTACAGCTCTCCTGTCTCCATGAGCAGTGTTTCCTGTGATGGATAAGTGCTCCTCGCCTGACAAACCACAACGTGACAGAGAGTGCGTCCCAAATGGCACCCTATTCCTTTTAAAGTGCACTACTTTTGGCCAGAGGCCTATGGGCCATATAGATATATTTTTTTTTAAATATTTCACCTTTATTTAACCAGGTAGGCCAGTTGAGAACAAGTTCTCATTTACAACTTCGACCTATATAGGGAACAGGGTGCCATTTGGGACGCATCCAGAGCCATGTACACCCGGACAGACAGACAGACAGACACATCCCTCCTTGCTGAACAAACAGGAGGAACGTGAGGAAAACCTCAGTCCAGTTGTTTGGACAGGTTCACTCTGAACCACTTATCAACACATATTCTACAGTTGAAGTCGGAAGTTTACATACACTTATGTTGGAGTCATTAAAATTCGTTTTTTCAACCACTCCACAAATTTCTTGTTAACAAACTATAGTTTTGACAAGTCAGTTAGGACATCTACTTTGTGCATGACACAAGTCATTTTTCCAACAATTGTTTACAGACAGATTATTTCACTTATAATTCACTGTATCACAATTCCAGTGGGTCAGAAGTTTACATACACTAAGTTGACTGTGCCTTTAATAAACAGCTTGGAAAATTCCAGAAAATTATGTCATGGCTTTAGAAGCTTCTGATAGGCTAATTGACATCATTTGAATCAATTGGAGGTGTGCCTGTGGATGTATTTCAAGGCCTACATTCAAACTCAGTGCCTCTTTGCTTGACATCATGGGAAATCAAAAGAAATCAGCCAAGACCTCAGAAAAAAAATAGTATACTCCACAAGTCTTGTTCATCCTTGGGAGGAATTTCCAAATGCCTGAAGGTACCACGTTCATCTGTACAAACAATTATACGCAAGTATAAACACCATGGGACCATGCAGTCGTCATACCACTCAGAAAGGAGTTGCATTCTGTCTCCTAGAAATGAACGTACTTTGGTGCGAAAAGTGCAAATCAATCTCAGAACAACAGCAAAGGACCTTGTGAAGATGATGGAGGAAACAGATTCAAAAGTATCTATATCCACAGTAAAACAAGTCATATATTGACATAACCTGAAAGGCCGCTCAGCAAGGAAGAAGCCACTGCTCCAAAACCGCCATAAAAAAAAGACAGACTACGGTTTGCAACTGCACATGGGGACAAATATCGTACTTTTTGGAGAAATGTCCTCTGGTCTGATGGAACAAAAATAGAACTGTTTGGCCATAATGACCATCGTTATGTTTGGAGGAAAAAGGGGATGCTTGCAAGCCAAAGAACACCATCCCAACCGTGAAGCACGGGGGTGGCAGCATCATGTCGTGGGGGTGCTTTGCTGCAGGAGGGACTGGTGCACTTCACAAAATAGATGGCATCATGAGGCAGGAAAATTATGTGGATATATTGAAACAACATCTCAAGACATCAGTCAGGAAGTTAAAGCTTGGTCGCAAAGAGTCTTCCAAATGGACAATGACCCCAAGCATACTTCCTGACCTCAATCCTATATTTGTGGGCAGAAGTGTGTGCAAACAAGGAGGTCTACAAACCTGACTCAGTTACACCAGCTCTGTCAGGGGGAATGTCCCAAAATTCACCCAACTTATTGTGGGAAGCTTGTGGAAGGCTACCCAAAACGTTTGACCCAAGTTAAACAATTTAAAGGCAATGCTACCAAATTCTAATTGAGTGTACACTTCTGGCCCACTGGGAATGTGATGAAAGAAATAAAAGCTGAAATAAATCATTCTCTCTACTATTATTATTTTCCACACATAAATGTCAAAGAGCCCAACTGGGAGTGGGAGTATTTACCATGTAATCAGGATTATAAAAGATTGACTGTGGGTGCAGATACTGTGTGTGTGTGTGTGTGTGTGTGTGTGTGTGTGTGTGTGTGTGTGTGTGTGTGTGTGTGTGTGTGTGTGTGTGTGTGTGTGTGTGTGTGTGTGTGTGTGTGTGTGTGTCCGGAGGGGGGTTTGTAAGCCTGAGATTACCAGTCAGATGGAAGAAAGAGACAGAAGGTGTAAATCAGTCTTTAGAAACACATGAAGAAGCATCGAGGAAGAGGTCATGCTAACCGCCAACCTTTCATCGCAAACAGCCAGAGGGTCACAGCTTATGAAAGCTATCACTGAGAGGACTCTGTCTCTCCTTTGTCAAACAATCATGAACACTCCCTGTCTCTCTCTCTCTATAAATTCAATTCAAAGGACTTTATTTGCATAAGAAACATATGTTTACAATGCCAAAGCAAGTGAAATAGATAATAAACAAAAAGTTTACATTACAAGTTTCAAGGAGAGTTTGTCTCTCCCGCTCTGTCTGTGTAGCTACTTGTGTTTCCATTTCTGTTTTCCCGGTGTAAAGGTACAAGACGATCCAATTCCCTCAACAACTCCCCTCATCTTCACCATGTCTCCTTGTCGCTCTCCTCTTCTCTCTTTTCCACAGAAAAACATGCTGTTTAATCAGATGTAAGGATGCAAGTTATTAGTTACAGTTCCCCAGACATAGATCTCTGTCCCTATCTAATTTCACCCTTAGTGCATCTCTCTATCTCCCCCCCCCCTCTCTCTCTCTCTCTCTCTCTCAACAGCTCAGCACCTGCATTCTCCCATCCCTTCATCCATCTATCCTACCTTATATCTCTCCATCCCTACATGCATCCACCCATCCCTACCTCCCTCTCTGAGACGTGCCCTCATCAGTACCTCTCTGGAGGGTTAACGAGCCTTGACATTTCCCATGAGCATCTGGGGTTGCCTTGGGGCTCAGCTTGACGAAGCTGCACGCGTCACAGAGGGAGGCCCCAGGAGAGACCAATCTTCTATGGAACAATTCACCTTTGCTATGAGGACTGTTTGCCTGTGCGAGCATGCATGACACAGATAGAGCCTATTGTAAAAGACAGGTATATTTTACACATTATTTGGGACATTGCATCTTGGCTGCACACAACATGACCATGGCAGCTGAACATTTTCACACGCAAGTGTAACGGATGTCACACTGCTTGCTTAGCGAGTACCACTTCCTCCTGATTCGGCTCAAACTGAGGCTCGAATTTAGGACTTCTGCCTTGCTAGCACATGTGACCACCCTCCTATAGCGTCTTACCATTCTCGCCACGTGAAAACCTAGCTATTCAGCGGCGCAAGTGGGGACACTTCAGGCTGAGGAGTGAGTTTCCTACATCCCCATCTGCTACACACACACACACACACACACACACACACACACACAAACACAAACACACACACACACACACACGCACACAATCACGCGCGCACACACACACACACACACACACACACAATCGCTGCCAAAGAGACACACACAGCCCCCTTCTGTGTCCCTCTGGGCCATGTGGTGCACCTGTGTCTCTGGCCTCTTTCTCGCCTTGCTGGCTCCCTGGCTGCACCAGTGAAGAACAGAGCTGTGCTGTACCCTTCCAGGAACACTGTGCTAGAGCCAGAACCTAGGGCCCTCCAGGAGAATAGCAGGTCATGGGGAACAGAGTGGGCACAATCTGTCACTCACCAACAACCTAACTCAACACTGCTCCACTCATGGAGACTCTGGCCCGGCCCAGACCATTGACACTGGAGGACAATAGAGGGGATAGATGGTCTGGCACTCTGGACAGGGATACAGGGATACTGACATGGAAGATTGGCTGTTTCGGGAGGATGACTGATAATCTGTTGTGTTGGTACCTACTACTAAGTATCTGTATTCAGAGCAGAACAAGTCTCTCTCAGTATGACATCCTGACCAACTGGCCCTCCAAATACACCTCCGCTGTCTTCAACCAGGATCTCAGCGATCACTGCCTCATTGCCTGTATCCGCTACGGAGCCGCAGTCAAACGACCACCCCTCATCACTGTCAAACGCTCCCTAAAACACTTCTGTGAGCAGGCCTTTCTAATCGACCTGGCCCGGGTATCCTGGAAGGACATTGACCTCATCCCGTCAGTTGAGTAACTTCCTCACCATTTTAGATAAGCATGCTCCGTTCAAAAAATGCAGAACTAAGAACAGATACAGCCCTTGGTTCACTCCAGACCTGACTGCCCTCGACCAGCACAAAAACATCCTGTGGCGGACTGCAATAGCATCGAATAGTCCCCGCGATATGCAACTGTTCATGGAAGTCAGGAACTAATACACGCAGTCAGTCAGGAAAGCTAAGGCCAGCTTCTTCAGGCAGAAGTTTGCATCCTGTAGCTCCAACTCCAAAAAGTTCTGGGACACTGTGAAGTCCATGGAGAACAAGAGCACCTCCTCCCAGCTGCCCACTGCACTGAGGCTAGGTAACACGGTCACCACCGATAAATCCATGATTATCGAAAACTTCAACAAGCATTTCTCAACGGCTGGCCATGCCTTCCGCCTGGCTACTCCAACCTCGGCCAACAGCTCCGCCCCCCCCGCAGCTACTCGCCCAAGCCTCTCCAGGTTCTCCTTTACCCAAATCCAGATAGCAGATGTTCTGAAAGAGCTGCAAAACCTGGACCTGTACAAATCAGCTGGGCTTGACAATCTGGACCCTCTATTCCTGAAACTATCCGCCTCCATTGTCGCAACCCCTATTACCAGCCTGTTCAACCTCTCTTTCATATCGTCTGAGATTCCCAAGGATTGGAAAGCTGCCGCAGTCATCCCCCTCTTCAAAGGGGGAGACACCCTGGACCCAAACTGTTACAGACCTATATCCATCCTGCCCTGCCTATCTAAGGTCTTCGAAAGCCAAGTCAACAAACAGGTCACTGACCATCTCGAATCCCACCGTACCTTCTCCGCTGTGCAATCTGGTTTCCAAGCCGGTCACGGGTGCACCTCAGCCACACTCAAGGTACTAAACGATATCATAACCGCCATCGATAAAAGACAGTACTGTGCAGCCGTCTTCATCGACCTTGCCAAGGCTTTCAACTCTGTCAATCACCACATCCTCATCGGCAGACTCGACAGCCTTGGTTTCTCAAATGATTGCCTCGCCTGGTTCACCAACTACTTCTCTGATAAGAGTTCAGTGTGTCAAATCGGAGGGCATGCTGTCCGGTCCTCTGGCAGTCTCTATGGGGGTGCCACAGGGTTCAATTCTCGGGCCGACTCTTTTCTCTGTATATATCAATGATGTTGCTCTTGCTGCGGGCGATTCCCTGATCCATCTCTACGCAGACAACACCATTCTATATACTTCCGGCCCGTCCTTGGACACTGTGCTATCTAACCTCCAAACGAGCTTCAATGCCATACAACACTCCTTCCGTGGCCTCCAACTGCTCTTAAACGCTAGTAAAACCAAATGCATGCTTTTCAACCGATCGCTGCCTGCACCCGCATGCCCGACTAGCATCACCACCCTGGATGGTTCCGACCTTGAATATGTGGACATCTATAAGTACCTAGGTGTCTGGCTAGACTGTAAACTCTCCTTCCAGACTCATATCAAACATCTCCAATCGAAAATCAAAACAAGAGTCGGCTTTCTATTCCGCAACAAAGCCTCCTTCACTCACGCCGCCAAACTTACCCTAGTAAAACTGACTATCCTACCGATCGTCGACTTCGGCGATGTCATCTACAAAATCGCTTCCAACACTCTACTCAGCAAACTGGATGCAGTTTATCACAGTGCCATCCGTTTTGTCACTAAAGCACCTTATACCACTCACCACTGCGACTTGTATGCTCTAGTCGGCTGGCCCTCGCTACATATTCGTCGCCAGACCCACTGGCTCCAGGTCATCTACAAGTCCATGCTAGGTAAAGCTCCGCCTTATCTCAGTTCACTGGTCAAGATGGCAACACCCATCCGTAGCACGCGCTCCAGCAGGTGTATCTCACTGATCATCCCTAAAGCCAACACCTCATTTGGCCGCCTTTCGTTCCAGTACTCTGCTGCCTGTGACTGGAACGAATTGCAAAAATCGCTGAAGTTGGAGACTTTTATCTCCCTCACCAACTTCAAACATCTGCTATCTGAGCAGCTAACCGATCGCTGCAGCTGTACATAGTCTATTGGTAAATAGCCCACCCATTTTCACCTACCTCATCCCCATACTGTTTTTATTTATTTACTTTTCTGCTCTTTTGCACACCAATATCTCTACCTGTACATGACCATCTGATCATTTATCACTCCAGTGTTAATCTGCAAAATTGTAATTATTCGCCTACCTCCTCATGCCTTTTTGCACACAATGTATATAGACTCCCCTTTTTTTCTACTGTGTTATTGACTTGTTAATTGTTTACTCCATGTGTAACTCTGTGTTGTCTGTTCACACTGCTATGCTTTATCTTGGCCAGGTCGCAGTTGCAAATGAGAACTTGTTCTCAACTAGCCTACCTGGTTAAATAAAGGTGAAATAAAAATAAATTTAAAAAATTTAAAAAGACTGTGACAGTATGACTTCCCCCCCTATATGATCATCACACACCAAGAGCTGTTCGATAAACCTTTCACGTCAAGTTCCTTCCTTGAAAGAAAAGGATTGCAGGCAATAAAACTATCCTCGCAGAATGGTATAAAACTGTAATAACCAGTAGGCATGTGATATGTAAATATGCCAGAGGAAGCCTGGGAGGTATACAGTACAGGCTCTTCTATATCCTATTAGTTTACCATCTCAGTCATTACTATGGAGAACATGAGTCATTTTTAATTGCTTTAAGTGTTACTTGATGAAGTAGTGTATGGAGGGCCATTTTATGGCAAGAGCATGGTTTCCATCTGTATAGATTTTTTTTTTATCATTGTGGAACTATGAAATGGAAATGCCATGGTAATTAAATAACCATACTGCCTCTGAAAGCTCTCTGCCCAGGGCCCCTAGATAGACTGCACACAGTGAGTGTGTAGTGGGAGTGTATGGGGGATTGTTTGAACACTGAAGCCCCATTTAAACCTCCATGCTCCAGGCAACAGCACACCTTGTATGTTATGTTGAGTTCATTCTGTTTGTTTGTTTACGGGGAAGTGAGTAAGAAGAGGGCTTTTGCCCTGGCTCAAGTTCCTACGGTGCGGTGTTGTAAGTCAGAGCAGGACGTGTGTGAGTGTGTATGTGTTCCCCTCTCACTCTGCGCATGCAGATGTAGATGTAAATCACAGTCGACATGTGCGCAGGGCCAAGGGAGGTGGCGCGGCCTGCGTGTGTGTTGTATAATTGACATGGGAGAGGGTGTACGTGCAGATCACATCAGAAGGGTTGAAACGGCATGGAGATAAACGTCTGGACGAACACTCCTCTCCGCTCTCAGGAACCACAGCGCTAAGGCCGTACCCCGCAGTGTAGCCTGCCCAGTCTGTCACTAGCAGTAACTCTCTCTCTCTCTCTAACTCTCTAACTCTGTCTGTACTGATCTCACTTCCTCTTACTCTCCCTCTCCCTCTCTCTCCCTCGTTTGAAAACTAAGAGCTAGATTCAATCACATTGACATTGACATAGCGTTGTTGAGGTGGTGTCGGAGGTGGAACTGCGTTTGAGCTGTCAAATCCACAAGCAGTGTTAGTTTATCACGGACACTGCCATTGGATGCGACGAAACTACACCCAACTATAATCCGCCGCGTTAGAAGTTCAAACACTCAATTTAGACTGATAGGCATAAATCCCCCCATCCAAATGAAAACATGCATTAACACAACATCAACATCAACAGAGCCTACACTTTCTAGCACCGTTTTGGATTTCTGACGAAGTAGTGCAAGTGGTTTGGAACACACAGGCGCAACCGCTCACTGACATGTCAGCTCATACTGCGATTACACCTCAAACGTCTGCTCTGCGGATTTCGGCCAACGCTGGTTAACGCTGGTTTAAACTCAAACGGATTGAATCCAACACCACAAGAACTGAGAAACAATAAGCCCAATATGAACTATTCATTTTGCTTTAGACGTTGAACTAACGTTGACCTTGCAGACTCTGTCCTTAGAGTGAATTCTTACTCTCAGTAAGGAAAAAGCCCTATAACGGCACGCAGAGTTCTGCAACCAATAAGACCAGGGGCTAGAAATCATACCAAGAAATGAGTCAGAGCACTCAGAGGAAGCCTGTGAACAACAGCCCATCCAGACAGAGCTGGGATACCGGAGGAAAATACATCCAATGTTTTTCAAATCAAATGTCATAAAAATGATATATATTGTCATTACAATGTATATCCAAACAAAACACAGGCGCTTGTTAGAATGCACCAGTGAAGAACAGAGCTGTGCTGTGTATTCCAGGAAAACGGTGCTACAGCCATACCCAGGCCCCTCCAGGAGCATGGCAGGTCAGTGGGAACAGAGTGGGCACAATCTGTCACCCGTATGGCACTCCGGATAGGAATACAGGGATACTGACATGGAAGACTGGCTGTTTTGGGAGGATGACTGATAATCTGTTGTGTTGGTACCTACTACTAAGTATATGTACAAGAACTGTCAGCACAAGAACTGTTTGTCGGGAGCTTCATGAAATGGGTTTCCTTGGCCGAGCAGCCGCACACAAGCCTAAGATCACCATGCGCAATGCCAATTGTCGGCTGGAGTGGTATAGAGCTTGCCGCCATTGGACTCTGTAGCAGTGGAAATGTGTTCTCTGGAGTGATGAATCACGCTTCACCATCTGGCAGTCTGATGCCAGGAGAACACTACCTGCCCGAATGAATAGTGCCCACTGTAAAGTTTGGTGGAGGAGGAATAATGGTCTGGGGCTGTTTTTCATGGTTCGGGATAGACCCCTTAGTTCCAGTGAAGGGAAATCTTAACACTACCGTATACAATGACATTCTAGACGATTCTGTACTTCCAACTTTGTGGCAACAGTTTGGGGAAGGCCCTTTCCTGTTTCAGCATGACAATGCCCCTGTTCACAAAGCGAGGTCCATACAGAAATGGTTTGTCGAGATCGGTGTGGAAGAACTTGACAGGTCTGCACAGAGCCCTGACCTTATCCCCATCAAACACCTTTGGGATGAGATGTTCGACGAGCAGGAGTCCACTCAATTATTGTTATTCTATTGTGTTACTATTTCCTTAAAAAAAAAAAAAAGTATCACTTTTTTGGGAAAGGGCTCGTAAGTATTTCACGGTCAATTCTAAACCTGTTGCATTCGGCGCATGTGACAAATAACATTTTATTGGATGTAATATGTAATATGCCAGAGGAAGCCTGGGAGGTACAGGCTCTTCATATATCCTATTAGTTTACCGACTCAGTCATTACTATGGAGAACATGAGTCATCTTGAATTACTTTAAGTGTTACTTGATGCATTAGTGTATGGAGGGCCATTTTATGGCAAGAGCATGTTTTCAGTCTGTATCTTCTTTTCTTTTTTTTTATCCTTGTGGAACTATCAAATGGATCATCATAATGAAATAACCATACCGTCTCTGAAAGCTCCCCACGCCCAGAGCCCCTAGATTGAGTGAGTGTGTATTGGGAGTGTATTGTTTGAACACTGAAACCCCCTTTACACCTATTTAAACCCCCCATAGAAACCCACACTGCAGGCAACAGCACATCTCGCATGTTAAGTTGAGTTAATTATTTCTTTGTTGAGGGGGGAAGTGAGTAAGAAGAGAGGTCTCACTGGGCACAGACGTGGGATCAACAGTCTAGTTTAGATTTACATTTGGTTGAGGTGTCAACTAATGCGAATTCCACGAAAGAAGAAAAAAAGGCACCATGTCATTGGATGCAGGTTAAAAGTTGGGTGAAGAAAAATACTAAATTCCCTTACATTGCTGACTTTTCAAATCGAATCAGTTTTCCACGTTGATTCAACGTCATCACATTACATGTTTAAGTTGAAATTAAGTGGAAATAAACATTGATTCAAACCAATTTTACCCAGTAAGGGTCTTTGTCCTGGCATGACTCTACGGTGCGGTGTTGTAAGTGGACATGTGCTGCAGGGCCGAGGGAGGGCCTGCAGTGTGTGTTGTGTAATTGACATGGGAGAGCATGTACATGCAGGTCACATCAGAAGTATTGAAACAGAGTGGAGGTAAATGACCGGATGAACATTTTTCTATGCAGCTCTGCTCTCAGGAACCACAGCCGTGTAGCCTACCCCGTCTGTCACTAGCAGTTACCTTTACTCTCACTCTCTTTCGAAAAAACGAACTCTCTGAATAAAAAACAACTGACAAACAAGCGGAGTATGAACAATTCATTTTGCTTTAGACGTTGAACTAACGTTGACCTTGCAGACTCTGTTCTTCGAAGGATGAGGAGTGAATTCTTACTCACAATAGGCAAAAGGCCCAACACCGACACGCAGAGTTCTGCAACCAATAAGACCAGGGGCTAGAAAACAGACCAAGACATGAGTCAGAGCACTCAGAGGAAGCCTGTGAACAACAGCCCATCCAGATAGAGCTGGGATACCGGAGGAAAATACATCCAATGTTTTTCAAATCAATTTTCATGAATGTTACATAAACTATCATTTCACTGTATATCCAAACAAAAACACTGGCACGTGTTAGACTCAGAATCACCTTTTTCGCCAAATACATTTGCATGTACAGGAATTTGACTCTGTGAAATGGTGCTGTGACAATAAACAGAATATACAGAGAGACAATAAACAGGGTATAATGGACTATGAACACTGAGGATAAAAATGACAGGCTACACAATAAACACTAAACGCTACATTATAACGTATGCATGTAAAGATATACGAAAATAAAACTATTTTACAGAATGATGTTCAATGGGTGAAATATATACCGTATGTCGGTCCGTGGCAGAGCACAGAAGGTAGTACAAAGATCAACGTGCAGTTCTTGGATAAAACTGCAGGGTGCATAGTCTGTGGAGGAACAATGTTGTGCAAACACAGAACTGTAAGTCAATCATGTGAGACAACAATGCATGTGCAACCCATACATCTATACATTCTAGAACACAGAGTGCCCCCCCCCACCCAATCTGTGTTTTTAAACAGAGTGCTGTAGCTCCCCTATGTCTGCTCTGTGTTTGTCTGTCTGTCTGTAGTGCTGCCACTGCAGAGGAGATGTGGTGCGCGAGAGAGGCGTTTAATTAGCATGGTTGAGCAGGCAGCACACACACAGTAGGCAGCAGAGACAACAAACAGCCGGATGGATATCTGGCTACTGATACACTCCATCTCAGAGCTGCACTACACACACACACACCTCCCATGTTTATACCTTTGTTACTGTGCCTCAAACCACAAGCTTAGCCTCTGCCGTTTGTGCACAGATACACACATAAGCATAAACAGATACTGTATATGCCAACATATGCAAACCTGGCCTGCTCGGTCGCAAACTGATTAGAAATCTCACTCAAGCTAGTTACATTTCATCTTTCCAGCAGATTTAACTCTGAAATGTTCACTTGCTTGTTCTCTCTCTCATTCTCTCTCCCTCACTCTCTCCATCACTCCATTTCCTCCCCCTAACTATCTTTCTAAAATATAATTTGTTAATGATCTTTTTTGGCGAGGAGTCTTTGCTCCATAATTAGTGTGACACTGCAGGAGAGTAATTCTGCTAATTTATCTGTTCTGGCCCAGGGATCCCTGGCTTTCAGTGTGGTAATTAAGCTGGTATTTTTTGTGACTATGGCTTCACCACCTAAAGTCACCTCCAGAACCCCCCCCCCCCCCCCCCCCCCCCCCCCCCACACACACACACACACACACACAGGCCCAGGGTCAGGACTGCTCAGCGGAGAACACATCAAAGCTCTGCTCTGTGCATCATTAAATGAGTGCTGTGGATAGAGCAAAGTGATCGGAAGGTCTGTGTGACTCTGTGATGTAGCCACAATCGTCTGTCTCTCTTTTCCCGGTTTGGTTTAGGAATAAACTAGAGCTATTGTTTCAGATGATTTGGTAAACAAGGAGCTTTGTAAGAACCAGTGTAGCACCCTCTATCATAAAATAGAGTTTTGTGATCTCAACGTTGTGTCACCTAACAGAGTAAACACCCTGAAGAAGGCCCATTCAGGACCGAAACGTTGGGAGTTATTTTTATAGCTTACCTAACAGAGTAAAGCTAACAAAATAATGATAACACCTACAGTACAGTGCAGTCTGAAAGTATTCAGATCCCTTGAATTTTTCCAAATTGTATTATTTTGCTGCATTATTCTCAAATGGATTAAATACATTCAATAAATCATCAATCCACACACAATACCCCATAATGACAAAGTGAAAACAGGTCTTTAGAAAAACATGAAAATATATTTATATAATTATTCAGATCATTTGCTATCAGGCTCGAAATTGAGGCTCAGTTGCATCCTGTTTCCACTGGTTATTCTTGAGATGTTTCTACAACTTGATTGGAGTCCACCTGTGGTAAATTCAATTGATTGGACATGATTTGGAAAGGCACACACCTGTCTAAATAAGGTCCCACAGTTAGCAGTGCATGTCAGAGCAAAAACCAAGTCATGAGGTCGAAGGAATTGTATCTTAGCTCCATGACATGATTGTGTCGAGGCACAGATCTGGGGAAGGGTACCAAAACATTGAAGGTCTCCAAGAACACAGTGGTGTCCATCATTCTTAAATGGAAGAAGTTTGGAACCACCAAGACTCTTCCTAGAGCTGGCTGCCCGGCTAAACTGAGCAATTGGGAGGGAAGGGCCTTGGTCACCCGATGGTCACACTGACATGGCTCCAGAGGCCTTTATGGTAGAGTGGCCAGACAGAAGCCAATCCTCAGTAAAAGGCACATGACAGCTTGCTCGAAGTTTGCCAAAAGGCACCTAAAGGACTCTCAGACCATGAGAAACAAGATTCTCTGGTTTGATGAAACCAAGATTGAACTCTTTGGCCTGAATGCCAAGAGTCACATCTGGAGAAAACCTGGCACCATCCCTACGGTGAAACATGGTGGTGGCAGCATCATGCAGTGGGGATGTTTTCAGAGGCAGGGAGACTAGTCAGGATCGAGGGAAAGATGGCTCCACTTCTCAATTTACATCAACAACATAGCTCAGGCAGTAGGAAGCTCTCTCATCCATTTATATGCAGATGAATCAGTCTTATAGTCTGCTGGCCCCTCCTCCAATTTTGTGTTAAATGCTCTACAACAAAGCTTTCTTAGTCTTCAACAAGCTTTCTCTACACTTAACCTTGTTCTGAGCACCTCCAAAACAAAGGTAATGTGGTTTGGTAAGAAGAATGCCCCTCTCCCCACAGGTGTGATTACTACCTCTGAAGTAGTCACTTCATACAAGTACTTGCAGGCTAAATCCTCTTTCACCCCAGCTGCCAAACTAACCCGGATTCAGATGACCATTCTACCCATGCTAGATTAAGGATACATCATTTATAGATCGGCAGGTAAGGGTGCTCTCGAGCGGCTAGATGTTCTTTACCATTCGGCCATCAGATTTGCCACCAATGCTCCTTGTAGGACACATCACTGCACTCTACTCTATACTCCTCTGTAAACTGGTCATCTCTATATACCCGTCGCAAGACCCACTGTTTGATACTTATTTATAAAACCCTCTTAGGCCTCACTCCCCCCTATCTGGGTTATCTACTGCAGCCCTCATCCTCTACATAAAACACCCGTTCTGCCAGTCACATTCTGTTAAAGGTCACCAAAGCACATACAACCCTGGGTCGCTCATCGTTTCATCTTTTCGCTGCAGCTAGCGACTGGAATGAGCTGCAACAAACATTCAAACCAGACAGTTTTATCTCAATCTCTTCATTCAAATACTCAATCATTGGACACTTACTGACAGTTGTAGCTGCTTTGCGTGATATATTGTTGTCTCTTCCTTCTTGCCCTTTGTGCTGTTGCCTGTGCCCAATAATGTTTGTACCATGTTTTGTGCTGCTACCATGTTGTGGTCATGTTGTGTTGCTACCATGCTGTGTTGTCATGGGTTGCTGCCTTGCTATGTTGTTGTCTAGGTCTCTCTTTATGTAGTGTTGTGTTGTCTCTGGTCGTGATGTGTGTTTTGTCCTTGTTTTTAAATCCCAACCCCCATCTCCACAGGAAGCCTTTTGCCTTTTGGTAGGCCGTCATTATAAATAAGAATGTGTTCTTATTTACTGATTTGCCTAGTTAAATAAAGGTTAAATAAACTGTAAAAATATCAAATAAAGATGAATGGAAGAAAGTACAGAGAGATCCTTGTTGACATCCTGCTCCAGAGCGCTCAGGACCTCAGACTGGAGCGAAGGTTCACCTTCTAACAGGACAGCGACCCTAAGCACTCAGCCAAGACAACACAGGAGTGGCTTTGGGACAAGTCTAAATGTCCTTGAGTGACCCAGCCAGAGCCTGGACTTGAACACGATCGAACATCTCTGGAGAGACCTGGAAATAGCTGTGCAGCGACGCTCCCCATCAAACCTGACAGAGCTTGAGAGGATCTGCAGAGAAGTGCTAGCCTCTCTACACTGGCTTCCTGTTAAGGCTAGGGTTGATTTCAAGGTTCTACTGCTAACCTACAAAGTATTACAAGGGCTTGTATTACATGGGCTATTTTTCTGATTTGGTCCTGCCGTACATACCTATAAGTATGCTACGGTCCCAAGTATTTTTTGAAGACTCATCTCTTCAGTAGTTCCTATGATTGTGTGTAGTCTGGCCCAGGGATGGGAAGGTGAATGGAAAGGCCCTGGAGTGACGAACCGCCCTTGCTGTCTCTGCCTGACCGGTTCCCCTCTCTCCACTGGGATTCTCTGTCTCTCTAACCCTATTACAGGGGCTGAGTCACTGGCTTACTGGTGCTCTTCCATGCCGTCCCTAGGAGGGATGCGTCACTTGAGTGGGTTGAGTCACTGACGTGATCTTCCTGTCTGGGTTGGCGCCCCCTCTGGTTCTTGCCGTGGGGGAGATCTTCGTGGGCTATACTCCACCTTCTCTCAGGTTAGTAAGTTGGTTTGAAGATATCCCTCTAGCGCTTTGGCAAAGTAGATGGGGTTATATCCTGCCTGGTTGGGCCTGTCCGGGGGTATCGTCGGATAGGGCCACAGTGTCTCCCGACCCCTCCTGTCTCAGCCTCCAGTATTTATGCTGCAATAGTTTATGTGTCGGGGGGCTAGGGTCAGTCTGTTATATCTGGAGTATTTATCCTGTCTTATCCAGTGTCCTGTGTGAATTTAAGTATGCTCCCTCTAATTCGCTTTCTCTCCCTTTCCCTCCCCTCCCGGAAGACGACCTGGCCTGATGACTCCTTGCTGTCCCCAGTCCACCTGGTCATGCTGCTGCTCCAGTTTCAACTATTCTGCCTGCAGCTATGGAACCCTGACCTGTTCAGCAGACGTGCTACCTTGTCCCGGATATGCTGTTTTCAAATATCTCTCTCTACCGCACCTGCTGTCTCTAACTCTGAATGATTGGCTATGAAAAACCAACTGACATTTGCTCGTGCTGACCTGTTGCACCCTCTACAACCACTGTGATTATTATTATTTGACCCTGCTGGTCATCTATGAACATTTGAACATCTTGGCCATGTTCTGTTATAATCTCCACCTGGCACAGCCAGAAGAGGACTGGCCACCCCTCAGAGCATGGTTCCTCTCAGGTTCCTGCCTTCTAGGGAATTTTTCCTAGCCACTGTTCTTCAACATTGCTTGCTGTTTGGGGTTTTAGTTTGGGTTTCTGTATAGCACTCTGTGACATCGGCTGATGTAAATACATTTGATTGGGAGAAACTCCACAGATACAGGTGTACCAAGCTTGTAGCATCATACCCGAGGTTGTAATCGCTGCCAAAGGTGCTTCAACAGAGTACTGAGTAAAAGGTCTGAATACTTATGTAAATGTGATATTAACTTTTTTTTAATACATTTGCAAACAAAAAAATATATGTAGATTGATGTAACAGAATCTGTAATGTAACAGAATCTGGGAAAAAATCTAGGGGTCTGAATACTTTCCGAATGCACTGTATGTTTGCTATGTTAATTCAACACGGGTATGCTAATGCTTTTGTTGTCAGCAGGATTCAAACCTGAGCGGGAAGACCCCAATGGATTTATATTCCATTTATTAGACATTTTCATCAAAAGCCATTTACAGTCATACAAGCATACTTATGGGTGGTTCCCGGGAATCAAACCCACGACCCTGACATTACAAGCTATCAAGAATCAAGGTAAGACCCAAGTGCAGACTGTGTGAAGTAACAATGTTTACTGTAACCACCGGGGCAGGCAATGACAGGTCAAGGTAAGCAGGGGTCGATAATCCGGAGTTGGGGCAATGGTATAGGACAGCAGGCAGGCTCAGGCAGAGTTCAAGCGGGCAGGTACAGGGTCAGTACAGGCAAGGGTCATGAACCAGGAGGGCGAGGAAAAGACAGGCGCTGACAGGAACAAACACTGGTAAGCTTGACCAACAAAATGAACTGGCAACAGACAAACAGAAAACACAGGTATAAGTACCCAGGGGATAATAGGGGAGATGGGCGACACCTGTAGGGGGGTGGGGACAAGCACAGACAGGTGAAACAGATCAGGGCGTGACAACAAGCACCACTAACCACTGAGCTACAAAGGTCTTCTAGTCCATTGCCCTGTTTAATTAATCACCTTAACAACCTGATGACATCATTAATCAAACAGTGCACTCAAACCCACTGAAGGGAACTGACACTCAATGGAAAGGAGGTCGGTGCCCTGGCCTAGTAGTGGTGATCTCATAGGCTTGGCCTAAAACCAACAACACAACGCTATGAGTTTAATAGGGGGTATAATGCAGTGGTAGAGCAATTGACTGCAAATAATTTCCAAAAGATTAATGAATTATGTGTTTATAATACGGTGTTCTATCAGGCCCTGCAAAGTGTGGTATAACCACAGTAAACGCAGGAAAATCAATTGCAACCATCGATGGCCACCAGATTGTTGCCAGTTGATCTCTCATTAAACCATCAATATGCTCTAAAATCGTCTGCACAGTTGATCTCAATTGCAGTGTTGTAGTACTCAAGACAGTTCTCAGACTCGAGTCCGGTCTCGAGACCACATATCGAATGTCTTGGCGTCAGATACATTTTTACTCAGTCTTGACTAGGTCTCCGACAGTGAGGACTCCTAATTTCATCCGGAGACCAGCGAACACTAGCAGAGCAAAAAAAACCTCATAATTATCAGCTTCTATTTAGTCAGTGCATAAAAGGCTTTGCCAGGTGAAATATATTACACTCCATTCTTAAAACATGAATATCTTATCGCCTATTGAAGTCTGGGCTTCCTACTTCACTCGTAACATGAATGTTCTTCACTTTCATTGAAAAATATCTTCAAACCTTGTCAGAATTTCCTTGACTTGCTGTTAGGGAAGAGTGGGGGAAATTGTTGGAAAGTTGGCACTCACGATTAGTAAGGGGAGACAGGGGGAAATTATAGCAGTCTTTATATCTATTATAGACATGTTTGCACAGTGGCGAACCTATTGGACCTGGGCCTTCAGTGTGTGACAGGCTGGTGATGCTGAAAGGACAGCAACCAGCTGTGTAATGGAGGCCATACGCAGGTATAGGCCCTAAAGCCACTTTTTCCGTGGGCATTGCCTATACTCACTTCTTAATCCCTTCTGTTGCATATCAATGTAGGCTTACCTGACAGAATGATATAATGCTGACTCCTATCATTTGTTTTGCTCATTTGAATTAAAGGGCAACTACACACTCCCAAAATATAATTTTTAGATTTTTCCCAGACCTCAAAAATGGTCTCTTGATGCGGTTTAAGCATTGTTGTGGACCTAGAAATATACATTTGAGTTGTTTTTATTTTATTTTAAAGAGTGGGATTTTGAGAGTGAAAATATGAAAAATCTATAGGAAAACATAGGATATATCATACAGGGCGCCTTTCCTTCACACAGGACCCACTTCTCCAGGCACCACTACACCACTGCATAGAGCCGATGGAAAGACAACAGTCCATTCACTCGGACAAAAGCCATTAGATTCCAATCATAAGAATACAAAGACACAATCATTAGGCTATGCATTTCCCGATCAAAATATTTAACTATTACTTCCCATTGAAAAACTATATTCACGTTTAGCACAAAAAGTAACCGGTGATCTAAAGTTTAAATATAACAATGTTTCACAAACATAAGTTATTTTCAAAGAAATGGCTAATAACAGCATGTGAGCTGCAAAGAAACATACAGTTCCACTCACCAGATGATGATAATTTGAAACTTAACTTCTTGTTGAAAGTTATTCTTGAAAAAGGAGAAGCTAACAAATGAGCAACAACATCCTCTTCGCAAACTAGCCTACAACAAAAGCTAGCAAAAGCTAGTTTCCATAGGTTTTTGTAAAAACTGTCCCACCCATTACAAGTTACAATGTGATTGGTTGATTCCAGTGTCACTCCAAAATGTTGCCCTAATAAAGTTGAATGTCAGATGCCTTCTATGAAGCTTCTCATGGCCTAGCCAATGGCTAACTTAGCTAGCTAGATGTATCTCCTGAGAGACCGCCAAAGAAAAATCCTGATTGGATATGTTTTTCTCTTCGGTGTTAACCCTTTCCTTTTGTAGTAGGATGGCCCTTGTGGGTATCTGTACATATGTATTACATGCGCATACTAGGCTAGTAAAACAGGCTGAAGTTAGAACCTCGTTGTCGTGCCTCCTTATTTTAGATAATACTACATGGTGTCAGAAGTGGTTTTAATAATCACATAAACGTGAAGGACTTACCAAGTAAATCATATATTCAGGCTGACAGACAGTATCAAAGCAAGGAGGGCACAGTGTTGGAGATAAACAGTGAAGATTATCCTTGGGCTAGCTAATGAACAAGGACTAAGTTACTACTAGCAACATGTTGGAAGAGGAAGAAACTGGCAGGATTTCAGGGTTTGCAACTTCAAGTTCAACGGGCTCTCACACAAACATGAACAGGCCAGTGCTGACAGATTTCACATTAGACCCACTGAGAATTTTGATTGTATGGACATTCAAAACTGTCCGAAATGGATCAGGCACTTTGAAAGGTACAGAGTAGCTTCAGGCTTAAATGTGAAAAATGAAGCATTTCAGGTTAATACACTGATTTACTCTATGGGCGATGAACCCGAGGATATATTAAATGCTTCCCCATTAACTGAGGAAGAGAAACTTAACTGCAGTGCCGTTACTACAATTTTGACACTCATTTCGTAGGGAGACAAAACATTATATTTGAGAGTACTAGGTTTAACGTGCGCAAACAGGAGCTTTATCACAGCTGTTCACAAGCTAGCGGATCACTGTCAGTTAGGCACACTCAGGGAAGAACTGTTCCAAGATCGGATTCTAATGGGAATACGAAATGTATCACTTTCCGAAAAGCTACAGTTGGATTCCCGGCTTACCTTGTCCAAAGCTGTAAACCAGGTTAGGCCAGAGTGAGACTGTAAAAAAACAAACAGTGGGTGATACTGCGCAGCTGCAGGTCTATGCAGTGTGAAGAGTGTGAGGAAATACATGTGTTCTGCGAATCGTCGCCTCTTTCTCTCATAGTGCATCAAAATGATTTTTTGAATACAAAAATTGGTACAGCCTCTCCTTATGATGCATCCACACATGACATATCTCACATAGATAGAACCACATACCTGCATCCAAAATGAAAGAAAACATTTGTAGAGCACATTTGTTCAGCGAATCGTCGCCTCTTTCTACAACAGATGCACAACACAAGGGGACTGGGATCATTCGAGGAGCTAACAAATACCGTAGCTAGCTATTAACCACATGTTGAATTCAGAATGTTGACATCATCCTAAAAAAGTACAATTACAACTGCATCTTAAAAATACCATCCACTTATGAGTAACCTCTAAATATGCATCAAAATGATTTGAGCATGAGCACACAAGGCAAAACGTACGTACACACTCCCCTACTCCCAGGATGCAGGCATGCATAATAACAAATCAACATGACATAATAATATATGAACCTGGTGAAATTCACACAGTACTTTAACAACTGTTACACTGAAGAAAAGGAGGAGAACGCAGAACAGAGACAGACATGGAGAAAGCAATCACAGATAGGACCAGCAGCCAGTTCAAGTGTTTGTCGCAAACGTAGGAAATCCCCTTTCCACAGCTGGAAAGATTGCCCAGAAAAGTATGTGGAATGTAGGAAATGTCACAGGAGAGCACACATTTCAGCTGTCTGTCAATCAAAGAATCAGACCCCCGCCCAAGAGGTCGAGGTGGCGGTTCCCTCAGTCTATGACCACATGCGCCCGTTGTCATCGCACCTTGAGGAGGGCCCTTCTCCGTGCCTCTGCCAGGACCCAGTCCCAAGCCAACTGTTGCCGTGCCTCAGCTCCAGTCTACACTCCAGGCCAAAAGGTATGGCTCTCGTCAAGGGACTTGCCTTTGAAGGAGGCTTCCATGAAACCTTCTCCTCGATTCATTGGTCCCTTTTAGATTGATCGTGTCGTTAACCCCTCTGCTGTGCACCTGAAACTCCCAGCATCTCTCAAGATCCACCCTGCCTTCCATGTATCCCTGATTAAACCTGTCTGCTCCAGTCCCCTGTCTCCTCCTGCAGCAGCTCCTCCACCCCATCAGCTCATCGATGACCATCCTGCCTATACCTTCCGGTGGCTTCTGGACGTGCGCCGTCGGGGTCGTAGCTGGCAGTACCTGGTGGACTGGGAAGGATATGAGTCTGAGGAGCACTGCTGGGTGCATCGCCGTCACATTCTGAACCCCTCCCATCTACGTGATTTCTACACCTCACACCTAGATAAACATGGTCGGGTGCCAGGCTTATCTCTCTGTCTCTCTCTCTGTCTGTCTCTCTGTCTGTCTCTCTGTGTCTCTGTCTTTGTCCCTGTGTCTCTCTCTCTCTGTGTGTGTGTGTGTGTGTGTGTGTGTGTGTGTGTGTGTGTGTGTGTGTGTGTGTGTGTGTGTGTGTGTGTGTGTGTGTGTGTGTGTGTGTGTGTGTGTGTGTGTGTGTGTGTGTGTGTGTGCGTGCGTGCGTGCGTGCGTGTGGGTGGGTGGGTGGAGACAGGTGTGCTGGAGTCAGGGCAGATCCCCAACAGCTGCAACCTGTTCCATAATCAAGACCTCTACAAATACTCAGACCTGCCACTTCCACAATGCCAGATCGTAAGCTCTGGTCCCTGTCTCCAGTCACACGTCCTGCTACTCTGTCCTGGATCCACCATTCTACTGCTCACAACACCTCTTGCTCCAGCCTCAGCCTCCGCACCTGTTTTCCTGCAACCCGCCCAAGCTTCCCCTGGCCTGCATTCCATCTTCCCCCTGTGTTTCAATAAATACCATGGTTACCTAATCCCAGTCTCCTTGTCTGAGTCTGCTCTTGGATTTCCCCAAGAAACTCTGCGTAACAGGTCTTCCTCTGTCAGAACTGGTTGCTTTGGGGTTTTCTGTCGTCGATGTTTCTGTGGGAAAAGTTTTTTATGGGATGGGGTTCGCAAGCCCTACAGCATTTCTGGTTTTCTGAGATTTTGTTTGTGGTTGATCTGTTAGCACTTTATGTGGCTGTCACGCCTTGGTCTTAGTGTTTTGTGTTTTCATTATATATTTGGTCAGGCCAGGGTGTGACAGGGGTTTACGTGTTGTATTTCGTATTGGGGATTGTAGTATTTGGGATCGCGGCTGATTAGGGGTGTTGTATAGGCTTGGCTGCCTGAGGCGGTTCTCAATCAGCTGTCAGGTGATTCTCGTTGCCTCTGATTGGGAACCGTATTTAGGTAGCCTGAGTTTCGCTTTGTCTTTCGTGGGTGATTGTTCCTGTCTCTGTGTAGTGTTCACCAGATAGGCTGTAATAGGTTTCACGTTCCGTTTGTTGTTTTCGTATTTATTTAGTTATTTCATGTATCGCCATTTTCTTTATTAAAGATCATGATTAACCACCACGCTGCATTTCGGTCCGACTCTCTTTCGACAAACGAAGAACGCCGTTACAGTGGCCTGATAAAAGAGGACTATTCAATTGGGGTCTGATTCTGCACTGAATTGCAGCAAGTACTTTTTAATGAGTCTCTACATGTACCTACATGTCACAACAGCAACCCTAACAAAAGCATTGACTTTCAAGGAGCGGGACTCTATCCCAGAAGCTTATAAGAAATCCAGCTATGCCCTCCAATGAAACATCAAACAGGCAAAGCGTCAATACAGGACTAAGATCCAATCGTACTACACCGGCTCCGACGCTTGTCGGCTGTGGCAGGGCTTGCAAACTATTCCAGACTACAAAGGGAAGCACGGCCAAGAGCTGCCCAGTGACATGAGCCTACCAGAAGAGCTAATTACCTTCTATGCTCGCTTCGAGGCAAGTAACACTGCAACATGCATGAGAGCATCAGATGTTCCGGATGACTGTGTGATCACACTCTCTGCAGCCGATGTGAGTAAGACTTTCAAAAAGGCAGCAGGGCCAGATGGATTACCAGGACGTGTACTCCAAGCATGTGCTGACCAACTGGCAAGTGTCTTCACTGACACTTTCAACCTCTCCCTCTCTGAGTCTGTAATACCAACATGTTTCAAGCAGACTACCATAGTCCCTGTGCCCAAGAACACTAAGGTAACCTGCCTAAACGACTACCGACCCGTAGCACTCACATCTGTAGCCATGAAATGCTTTGAAAAGCTGGTCATGGCTCACATCAACACCATTATCCCAGAACACTCCCTATTCACTCAGGACTGCACAGCAAGGCACGACTCCAACACCATCATTAAGTTTGCTGATGACACAACAGTGGTAGGCCTGATCACTGACAATGATGAGACAGTCTATAGGGAGGAGGAGACCTGACCATGTGGTGCAAGGACAACAACCTTTCCCTCAACGTGATCAAGACATGATTGTGGACTACAGAAAAAGGAGGACCGAGCACACCCCATTCTCATCGATGGGGCTGTAGTGGAGCAGGTTGAGCTCCTTGGCTTCCACATCACCAACAAACTAACATGGTCCAAGCACCCCAAGACAGTCATGAAGAGGGCACAACAAAACCTATTCCACGTCAGGAGACTGAAAAGATGTGGCATGGGTCCTCAGATCCTCAAAAGGATTATACAGCTGCAACATCGAGAGCATCCTGACTGGTTGCATCACTGCATGGTATGGCAACTGCTCAACCTCCGACCACAAGGCACCACAGGGGGTAATGCGTATGGCCCAGTACATCACCGGGGCCAAGGTTCCTGCCATCCAGGAACTCTACACCAGGCGGTGTCAGAGGAAGGCCATGAAAATTGTCAAATACCCCAGCCACCCTAGTCAAAGACTGTGTTCTTTCTGTTACCGTACGGCAAGCGGTACAGGAGCGCCAAGTCTAGGTCCAAAAGGCTCCAAATAGCTTCTACCCCCAAGCCATAAGTCTCCTGAACAGCTAATCAAATGGCTACACAGACTATTTGCATTGCCCCCCTTTATCTACCAAACCAGTAAGTAGTCTTTACCAGAGAACTCCAACTGTGGCCTTTTCCCTACCAAACCTGTCACAATTGGTACCCGAACACTAGCATTGACTTGTCTATATAATACAGTAAGTGCTACTTGTTGGGGTAGTTTTAAGAGACTTATGCGGCATAAAATCACCTGATAGTCAGAATTACTTCAAACAGAAGCTTTATTTGAATCCATAGCTAATAAGTGCTAAGGGAATGTAGCTGTTAATGGCCATTCGACAACAAGCATTCTGTGGTGCTTTCCTGAACATGTTTTTTCTCCTAGCTTCACATTAAAGTTACCTTAAATGGAAGCATATATTTCTTGCTGGAAGAATGAGTGCTTCTCTTTGGGGTAGCCATAACTGTGTTTTGCCACGAGGCTCTGCTCTTGAATACCAACAAAGACTACAGAAATTGCTTTCATGTGTTAAGTTCTTTGTTATTAACTGATCACACCCTACTTTTTCATATCAACATTCAGCTGACAATGTGGAAGACGACTCATCAAACTCAAGCATCTCAGTGGTAAGCTGCCTGGTCAGATTAGCATGAAGAACAATACTTGTTTCACAATAGGTGTGGAAGGGGCTGAGATGCGAAAGGGCACAGCTATCAGTTGGTGGCCCTGAATATTTAAAATGAGCACATCCCAGGTTAGAAAATAACTTCAGTCTGACTCCTTGGAGGACAACCAACTAAGTGAATGGGCTCCAGTAAAGATAGGCATCATGGAGTACGCAGTAAGCCATCTTTACCAGAGCTCTTCGACTGTGGCCTTTTCCCTACCAAACCTGTCACAATGGTACCTGAACACTAGCATTTACTTGTCTATATAATACAGTAAGTGCTACTTGTTGGGGTAGTTTGAAGTGACTTATGCGACATAAAATCACATGATTGTATTATCTTGTTTTTGCCAATTGAAAGATGACTTCAAACAGAAGCGTTATTTGAATCCATAGCTAATAAGTGCTTCTCTTTGGAGTAGTCTAAACTGTGTTACTTACAGGTCATAGCTCTCTGCTTTCCAGAACATGCTGAATTCTACTTCAACTTGAGCACCTTGATTTTATCAGGCCACAGAAAGTGCTATTAAGTTGGAGTCTGATTCTGCATTGAATTACAGCAACCACTTGTTAATGAGACTCTACATGTACCTACATGCCACAACAGAAACCCTAACAAAATAATTGACTGGTTTTGTCTGCAGTAAGTGCTTTTTGTTGGAGTAGCTCTTGAGCAATTTGCCCAAAATTGCTCCAGAAAAAAGGAAGATCAAGAAGATTAACGAAAGCATAAAGATGTTGATGAAGAAATTCTGTTTTGAATTAGAAATGTAACACTTTAGAGTACTTAAGCATCAAATACATTGCAGGTTGAGGGATTTTCACAACAGTAGCCGGGCTATAGAAAGTCTATTGTCCTGCTAATAGTAGTAATTTGCATGATGAGCTACATTCTCTATTGTAACCACTATGTCATACATACAATTTGTATCTACCTTTCCAATTACTTTTAGAGTTTGGGAATTACAAATGTGAGCTTTCGTTTTAGTTACATTGTTTTAGTTTGAACGTGCAGACTCGCACATCTGAGTTTTCTTTTTTTGCAGGTGCATGGCAAAGGCCGGATAAGATTAGGAGAAAGAAGTAGGAACCCATACACTGCTCTTGATAGTATCACTGATCTTTAATAAGCTTTATGTATCGGCCTCACGGCCTTCGTCTGAGCTTTTGTGAGTAAAAAAATAAATGGCACCCTTATGTAGACCTGGCCCCACCCACATCCGTTCCACACATCGAGGGGGGGTTGGAGGCGAAGGAAAAACAAATAAGTGCTACCAAATATAACAATATGCATTTCATAAATATAAAAATAAAGTGTGTACATAAAACGTATTAAACACGCCTGTAAAACCACAATGAAGGCATCGGCCTACCAAGCAAGTTTTCATAAATCATTGGGTACAGTGTAAGAAAAACGTCAGAGTAATCTGAAATAGGGGCATAATTCATGTCCAGATTTAGGCATTTCATCATTAAGAGCTTTAGGAAATCATGTCTGGAGGGTGAAAATCCCAAAACGTTCTGGCTGATTTTCTTTTGGGCTGGCCGTTGGCATGGACCAATTTATCACGTATATAAAACATGCCAGTGTTTCTTGACCGCATCTCCCACCTTTCGCGAGTTCAAAGTCTATGCAGTTGTGAACATTACAGTGTTCTTTAGCGGGTCTTTCTTGTAGCAATTCATCTCCTGCTTTCCCCAATGCCAAATTAAGAGCTTCATCATCCACACATTGTGGAGAATAGCCTCTTCTTGGAAACCTATTGGGCATCTCCGTTGCTTTTTCTAGATAGTCCTGAAAATGATTTATTGCAAATTGGAGGGGGTTCACACCTAGCTCAAGTTGGAGAGAGGAGGGGTTCACATCTAGCTTGGCAATAAGACAATTCTTTTTTAAAGGTTGAATAGTGTATTGCTCAGCTAATAGCCCATCCTGCTATGCTTGTGAGAAAAACAATCAATAGTACTTTTTTCCCTTTCCATGTTAAAGATTCCAATTGACCAAGTGTTTTTAGCCACAATTGGTCCCAATCCCAATTAATATATTTGGGCACAGTCGATAGCGTGCTGGACTTCGGGTTAGAATGTTGAGGGTTCGAAACCTGCTCCCCGCTTGCTATAATGAATGAGTTCAATACCCCTGGTACTGGATATGGCTGAGGAAAAACGTACTAAATAGGGATTTTCCTAAATTAAATTTATGACAAAAAAATATGCACAATCAATGTTCTCTACATTAACTAACATATTCCTCTCAATTGTAAATGTTTTGCTTGACTTGTTATGACGTTGTACCTACATACATTCGCTTACCAATAATGTTTTGTCACCCATCTAAGCTGAAGTCACCAGGGACGGGTGGCCCGCGTCAAATTTGTCATTGGAACCACTCAATATGATTGATCATATAAAAACCATTGGACCCAAATGCATAATGAGTGCTATAACTACCCCTGTGGTGGACTGGAGCAATGAAGCCGTGGCGCTGGGGACCTCTTAGTCCAGAGGTGTAAGCTCGCAACTTTTAAAGGAGGAATCACTGTAAATAGTTTGCTGGAAGAATAAGTGCTTCTCTTTGGGGTATCCATAACCGTGTTTTGGAATTAGGCTCTGCTCTTGAACATGCTGAATTCTACTTCAACTTCAGGACCTTTATTATATCAGGCAACAGAAAGTGCTATTAAGTTGGGGTCTGATTCTACATCTTTTTTTTAACTAGGCAATTCAGTTAAGAACAAATTCTTATTTTCAATGACAGCCTAGCAACAGTGGGTTAACCGCCTGTTCAACAGCAGAACAACAGATTTGTACCATGTCAGCTCGGGGGTTTGCACTTGCAACCTTCCGGTTACTAGTCCAACACTCTAACCAGTAGGCTACCCTACATTGATTTACAGCAACTACTTTTTAATGAGTCTCTACATGTACCTGCATGCCACAACAGCAACCCTAACAAAAGCATTGACTGGTTTTGTCTGCAGTAAGTGCTTTTTGTTGGGTTATCTGGCCATTCGACAACAAGCATTCTGTGGTGCATTCCTGAACATGGTTTTTCTCCTAGCTTCACATTAAAGTTACCTTAAATGGAAGCATACATTGTTTGCTAGAAGAATGAGTGCTTCTCTTTGGGGTAGCCATAACTGTGTTTTGCCACAAGGCTCTGCTCTTGAATACCGAGAAAGACTACATAAACTGCTTTCATGTGTTACGTTCTTTATTTAAAAACTAATCACACACTACTTTTTCATATCAACAATCAGCTGACAATGTGGAAGACGACTCATCAAACCCAAGCATCTCAGTAGTAAGCTGCCTGATCACATTAGCATGAAGGACAATACTTGTTTCACAATAGGTGTGGAAGGGGCTGGGCTGCGAAGGGCACAGCTATCAGATGGTGACCCTGAATATTTAAAATGAGCACATCCCAGGTTAGAAAATCACTTCAGTCTGACACCTTAGAGGACAACCAACTAAATGAATGGGCTCCAGGAAAGATGGGCATCTTGGAGTAAGAAGTAAGTCATCTTTACCAGAGCTGTAAGACTGTGGCCTTTTCTCGACCAAACCAGTAAGTAGTCTTTACCAGAGAACTCCAACTGTGGCCTTTTCCCTACCAAACCTGTCACAATGGTACCTGAACACTAGCATTGACTTGTCTATATAATACAGTAAGTGCTACTTGTTGGGGTAGTTTTAAGTGACTTATGCGACATAAAATCACCTGATAGTCAGAATTATCCTGTTTTTGACAAATGAAAGATGACTTCAAACAGAAGCGTTATTTGAATCCATAGCTAATAAGTGCTTCTGTTTGGGGTCGTCTAAACTGTGTTACTTACAGGTCATTTCCATAGCTCTCCAATTTCCAGAACATGCTGAATTCTACTTCAACTTCAGCTCCTTTCTTTTATCAGGCAGAGGAAGTGATGTTATGTTAGCGTCTAATTCTGCATTGAACTCCAGCAACCACTTTTTAATGAGACTCAATATGTACCTACAAGCCACAACAGCAACCCTAACAAAATCATTGACTGGTATTGTCTTGCAGTAAGTGCTTTTTGTTGGGGTAGCTGATTATGGCCATTTGACAACAAGCATTCTGTGGTGCTTGTCGGAACAATGGTTTTTCTCCTAGCTTCACATTAAAGTTACCTTAAAAGGAAGCATATATTTTTGGCTGGAAGAATAAGTGCTTCTCTTTAGGGTAGCCATAACTGTTTTGCCACAGAGCACCTTTACTGTATAAGGCACAGGAAGTGTTTTTAAGTTAGGGTCTGATTGAGCATTGAATTACAGCAGCTACTTTTTAATGAGTCTACATGTACCCACAAGTCACAACAGCAACCCTAACAAAAGCATTGACTGGTTTTATCTGCAGTAAGTGCTTTTTTTGGGGTTATCTGTTAATGACTATTCAACAACAAGCATTCTGTGGTGGTTTCCTGAACATGGTTTTTCTCCTAGCTTCACATTAAAGTTACCTTAAATGGAAGCATACATTGTTTGCTGGTAGAATAAGTGCTTCTCTTTGGGGTAGCCATAACTGTGTTTTGCCACAGGGCTCTGCTCTTAAGTACCAAGAAAGACTACATAAACTGCTTTCATGTGTTACGTTCTTTATTTAAAACTAATCACACACTACTTTTTCATATCAACAATCAGCTGACAATGTGGAAGACGAATCGTCAAGCTCAAGCACCTCAGTAGTAAGCTGCCTGATCACATTAGCATGAGGAACAATACTTGTTTCACAATAGGTGTGGAAGG